>NC_087562.1:10457212-10544712 GCF_036250125.1 Pseudopipra pipra
GACTTCTCAAATCTGGTACCACATGTGACCTTTCCCTGCCCAGTTTAAGAAATTTCGTGGCTCATTATCATAACATGGTAGAGTCAAATTAAATTTTATTTTGTTTTTGGTTTTTTTTTTCCTAAAGGATAATGGAAAGATAAAAAAAAAATTCAACATTCTTTTCAGAAAGTGAATTTCCATTTTAGAAGGCTATATTTATAGAGGGTGATATTATTTGGGTTTGGTTTAGTTGTTTTATTGTTTTTTTTTTAATCCAGACTTTGTTCTTTGCCACCATTTGCCATGATCTTAAATGTTAAGAACAGAAACACTTCACAAATTTCTTCATATTAATTAGCAAAAAGAAAATGCTGCAAAGAAAATTCTACCTTGAAACACGGAATTCTTTCAAACTAAGAAAAAAGTGTGTGGACAGATAGCAGTGAGAATAAAGCTGATCTTAAAGAAATATTCTAAAACTTCTAGAGTCCTGAAAACATAAAACAATCAGAGATCATAGAATACCAGAAGTACAGATAAAAAACACAGCGTAAAATCTTAAGCAAAGAGAACGAAGAAAGGTAAAGGATCAAAAACTAAGTCAAGCTCAAAGCAGACACTCAATATAAAGAATAGAAATTTTAGAGTTTACGTAAGAGTTAGTAAATGTTCTTCTAAAGAAATGTTTTGTAACTTTAAGGAAGGTTTGTTCATTTAGCTGGGAGCCTTTTATGTGTTACTCCATTATTAAGGATTATCAAAGGAATTACAGTAAAAGCTATCTTCCTCTCACTTGAAAAGTTCATCTACCATACCATGTCCTTTAAAATTAATGCAACTTTAAGTCCTTTCTTGAAAGCTTAAAAAGATAAGACTGAAAATAATACTATATAACCTCTGTTAGAGGGTGGATAAAAAAACCCCCACATATTTATATCTACTTTCTGTCTAACCAACTTAAGAGACATTGTAGGACCTGAACTAAATAACTTTGTAATTTTTATTGAAAAGAAATTGATAAAAGGTTAAATAAACTAAGAAAACCACACAATAAAAACTAGCTTCATACAATAAAAACAAGTTATGTTTAACTTCAAATGCTCTCCCTCAGTCTTTGCATTAGAAACATTATACTCTTCAGTTTAGGTGCTAGTGTTATATTGCCTATCACTTCAGTGAATTAGCAGCAGAATGCAAACAGATAATGTAAATTATGATATATGGCTCTGAATTATAAGTCCAGTTACTTGGGATGTGATTAAGAGCAAAGCTGAACTTAGTGAGTACTGTGCAGATATCTCTGCACTCACCATACACAGCAACTTAAAGTTTGCTTTAATTTCCACTAGCAGCCCTTCACTGCTGCTGATAAGGCTGAGTAAGGCAACTAGACAAGAACAAGACCTGTGGAAATGGTGCTTAGGCTGCTTCACACACACATCCCCCTACACAAACAAGGAGAGCATGCTAACTGCTGTATTACTTAATAAAATACCTCAGGGAGTCCCTTTGGCTGTCACTCTGCTACAGTGCAACATGATCCTTCCAACGTTCCTTAGAAGGCGAGTCATTTCAAACTTGAAGCTCAATTCAGACACGTGCAAAGCACCTTCCTCTGAAGCAGCACCAATGAAAGACAAACCTTCCAGTGGACAGCTAAACCATCACTGCACTACCCCACTAATGTACAGACACCAGGCAGTCTGAGCTTTGCTACCTGACTCCCAAAGGCTGGGATATCACCACTGCTGGGGGTCCAGCAGAGGTTTCTACTGCTGCTAGTTTGCTTTAAACACAGCACCACAAACACGGCACAGAAACTGGAATTCAGCTGTGAGTTTCTGCACTTATCTATAAAACCTTTGGCAGAATAACAAACAAGAACATACAAAGCAGCAAGCCTACAAAATTCTTCAGCAAATGTTGGAATTATCAGTACAATGAAGAGCTCGTTATCAGCCAGCACTGCACACCTGTAATGGGCTGTAACACACTTTTCAGCAATGACCGACACGTCACTCCCACCTCCATATTAATCAGAAGTCATTTAATGAGGAACATACATCTACACTAGATTACAAATTGGGTATAATGCTTAGGGAAGTGCAATGTCAAATTTAAGTACTTTCCAATTAAGGTGAGTGCCAAAATGCTTTAATTCCAGTAATCACTCAAAACATCTTCCCTACCATTCTCAAAGGACTGAAACATTTCCTATGAGCCAGCAAATAGAGATAAATAAAAAAATTCAAATCTAAAGCAAGACAATGCGCAAAAAAGACAGGGATATGTAGCTAGAAGCACAGAAGACTGCCTTAAAGCTGTTCATACTCCAAACTACTGCAAATGCTTGTTAAAGCTTGAGAAACAAAGTTTAACTGTCCATTTAAGGTCTTATTGAAAAACTGCAACAGAAGCAAGCCAAATTCCCCAAATCATAGTCCATTACCATAACCACAAAGCACTCTGTAATCGAGGATCTTCTGAATAATAAACTCAATAGCAGGGGTACTGTTTGAGAGGCATCATCCTATGCCCTAAACTAGGCAGGTTTTGGTAACAGTAGCAGTGCTGAACAACATGCAATTTTTCTGAGAGAGGTTAAAGACAAAAAGAAGTGTTCCTCGCCACCAAGTTGCATAGTGGTTTCTAAGCTACTTTCTATTGAGTAACTGGAGATCCTGTTTTTTGTCTACTCAGATTATTAATAACTTTTGACATGCTTAGAGATGTTAAGATATATCTAGCAATGTTTTCACTTGACGTCAAGTGCATTTAGTAGAATCGTATTCGCTTGAAGTGAAATAAATAAAAACAATTAAAACCACCAAACAAACAACCAAAACAACAACCCTCCCCCATGTATTTGACAAAAACAGAGTGGCCTTAAATATGTCGGGATAACCACACACACACAAAATCAATGACCAAAAAAAAATCTAGAAAGGTACTTCACAAAGCCCATACGCCTCTTTGTTGCAGGTCCCCTCCAAAAAAGGATCCAGCTTTGCCCAGAAATCAATTTCAGGAATGACCCAAGCCTCTACTGTTGAATGACTGTGTGAAATGGAAAAGGAATAGCTGACTATGCCCACATTCTTTCTGTTTAGCCTCGGGAAGAAGGGAATTATTTGTTTGGGGGGTTTCGTGAATGTTTGAATACTTACTGAAGCAACAGTTGCTGCTGAAAATACCTTGTTTGAAAATGCAGTAACAGCTGTGTGTTCTACAGTCACACATTACAGTGAAAGCTGATAATTTTTTAAACATAAACCATAATCACCACAAGTAATAGACTCTCTAAATTAGAAAGCTTCAGCACTCCTCTTAGCCAGGAGTGTGTGTACGACCAGTGACTGCGGCTGCAACAGTGTGCACGTGGACACACATTGGGATGGGGGACAAAAAAAAGCTAATAATTGGGTCCTACTGATTCAGTGTGTGAGCTTTTCCAACCTTCAGCAAGATCTCCACGGGAGATACTCACCACAGAGCCAGATCTGTGGACTTCTGTGCCACAAAAGTAGTGGTTCTTTGCTGCTTAACAGAACTCAGTAAGATTAAATTAAAATGCTTCCTCTCTACATGGTTCTTTTAAGAAATCAAGGATTTTACATGTGACAATAGGCAGTTAAACCATTTATTTCCTCTTTTTATTTCTTTTGGTAAATTAATAGAATTATTTTAATATTAAAAAACTGTACTACTTGTGAAAGGAATGTACACCTGCTATAGACAGCAATTTCTTAGAAATTAATACATGCAATTAGTGAACAAGCTATTAGTTAAATATAGTCTCCCCTTACAAAAGAACACCAAGAAGATTGTCTTATTTTCACCTCATATTCACTTGCCAGTGTGGCATGTAAAAACCTTTTCTACACAACAGGGTCAAGAAATCTCCCCTTGAAGAATTCAGTAAGCAATACATTGTGCCATATTTCAAAAGAAAATTTACGTGGCATATAAACCAGCAAAAAAAAGCACTCTGAATCAACCCCTCTTCGAGCAGTGACATACACTGCAAAAACTCAGATGTCTTAGAAGGAATGTAGGGCACAGCAAGCCCGACCAGTGGGATTCAAAGATTTTGACTCCCTCAGCCCAAGGAAGAAACCTCTCTCTTGTCGCCTGCACCTACAGCACCATCTTTAAGGACTTCACAGTGGACTACAACAAATGGAGAGGTCTGACTGAGCCAGCAGATGATGGCTCACAAAAGTAACTGGCTTCTTATCACACTAACTGAGCCAAGTAACATTTATCACATAAGCACTATCATGATAGAAGATGCTTGTTCTACCTGGACTGCTACATTAGGAAGGATACTGGATTTCAAAGAAGAATCAGGAATCACGTTCCCACAGAAATCACTAAATACTTTTAAAAAGAAGGCAGAAAATAGAAGCGTGCTGGAAAAATAGAAAAAAAAATAGCAGTGTCATACCATTCAGGATCTGTGCACTAATAAAGCTATAGTGAAAGGAAACAATAAAAGTATAGGAAATTGAAGATTTCAGAATTGACTGTTCCAGTCCAAAATCCTTTGTCATGTGAACAATCCCAACTAGAATCACTGCTCTGAACAACTACAAGGAACTGATATTTCTATATAAAGTGTGATGATAACACTTTTTAATCACAGTGGTGAGGATAGTGTCTCATCTAGTGCAGCAGGTGAGATGGCAGCTGCAGCTGGTGAGCTAACAGCATGCTCATTTTGATCCCTGGGACTCTAGGACTAAACTGGAACAGCTTCCTTGTAACCTCTTACACTATTCCGGAAAACTGATGTCCTATAGAGAGCACAGAAGGCAACAGCACACCTCCTTCTTGGTGCAATCTCTCCTGGAACTCATCTTGAGGCAGCACAAGTTTTCTCTACTCTTAAAGAAAAACTTGAGAACCAAACAATGAGATTCACAAAAGCCACTTTAACATTCTTCAGTGTTGCTGCTTTGTCTGAAAGGATGAAGGCAGCTCTGAAGGCAATGTAAGCAGTGAAAGCAAAACACAGCAGCTACTGGTGAAATTTGCAGCTCGACAGAAAAACTAGAAACTAAGTTTCTGGACTTGTACTGTTTACCTGACATGGCTGGAACTGGAAGAAGGCAAGGAAATCTGCAGTCACAAAGCACACCTGGGGCACGACTGACAATGGAACCTAGATCCCCTTTCACCTTGATACAGTCAACAGGTCAAGCAAAAAGAAAATTGAAAGCAAAAATAATTATCCCAACCTTCCCCACCCAAGGTCACCTTTTTGCCTAGTTTAAAATATGAAATAATACTTTTAGGTTTTTACAGTCCACTTGATTTCAGGTAACAGAAGTTCTGCATATTGTGAAAGAAAACTTGATAAAACAGTGCAAATATTTACTGCTTTGTTTTTCTGTTATGAAAGTCTTGCTATTCAGGAATTTATACCGTGCTCATCCCTGTCAATCCTAATCAGTCTTAACTGTCCCAATACAGATGGCATTGTCAAAGGAGTGAAACATTAATGCAGAGTTTTTAAGAAAAAAAAGCTCTCCTACTTTTACAACAGTACACCAAATAATCACCTACAGTTACATATATTTTGCGTGCATGACTTAAAAAATTAAGGAGTTAACAATAAGAAAGAGAATTATATTTCTCTAGAAAAAGTTCACATTTGAAACAGAGAGAAGTTTATGGAAGTGAAGAATTACATGGAACCCATATAACCAGCAGAGTTTACCATCTACTAAATTAGCCAGAATTTAATTCAGGCACTGTGATAATAAGGCAATCTACCTGCTCAGCTACCATGAGAATGATACTAATGGAATTACCTAGACAATCTGGACACATAAAATATATTTGAGAGGCTGTTTCACAGTGAGGTCACCCAGTACTAAAGCCTGATGAACTAATTTTGCTAAGACATTTCAGCGCTCTAGTTTACAGAACACTGTGTCACATGAGAAAAGTCTCCTGGGAAACTTGGCCTTAGGAAAGAGAATGTCAGTAAGTGAAGGTTGCTAAAGCTGTGCAACTGGAAGCTCAGAGTACCAAGCTAACAGCATAAACTGTTAGTGAAGCATACTTATTACAAGCCATATTAAAAGACCTAAAGCTTGCATGATGATGGCCATTAGATAGCTTTAACATGTTAACTCTCAAATCACAAAGGCAGGGTAACGTGCTACCTCAACCTTCCTCAGTAGTTTTAGAAATCCAGATGGTACTGGCGTTAAGCTCTACAGATGGGATGGTCTGAAGATTTTTCAGAATGGCTCCAGGAAGTCAATATGCAAAACAAAAAAGGAAGAAAGCAAGCAAGCTAACACAAAAACCCCACCAGTTTGCTTTAGTTGTTAGAGGACATTTTTAAAAGTCACAAGGAAAAAAAAATTAGAAAAGCTGTAGGAAATAACTTTAAAAAAAAAAAGTCAGGTAGAAACAGGGGACGCCTGTAACTAATGAGAAAATGCAGCAAGCTAGAGAGGAAGATCAGGTCAGAAATGCCAGATATGATGGAAGAACTGTATGATGTGACAGTGGAGGCCCTGGAGACAACAGACAAAGACAGAAAAAGGAGAGAAAGAGACAGTGCTCAAGAGATGGTGCCGAGAGAGAGAAAAGAGCAGGTTTTCTAGCAGAGAGAGGGAGGGGAAAAAAATGTGAGGACCCAGGGAGAGCCAACATATAAGAACCCAAAACTGTTTGCCAAGCCTATTTACACTGATTTAATCATGCAGAGTTGACAGATCTCAAACTAGGAGCATAGTGGGGAGGGAACAGTGAAGATAAGAACAGGCAAGAAGGTAGATGGTAGATTGCTTAAGTTTTTGAAAGAGCTTTTGCTAAAGCAGTTTTAAAGAAAGGTGGCCACCATATGCAGCAGAGATCTTGTGAAGGATGAAAGGAAGAAAGAGCGAAGCTACAGATCATGCTGATGCCAAACAGACAATGAACATTGAGAAAGCAGCCTCGGAAAAACTAGAGAAAACACTAAATCCAAAAGAGAGGGATAAGAAAGGCCACCCAAGAACATAAGGAATCAAAGTACTAAAGAACAGCAGATTAGAGGACAGAAAAGAGACTGCAGATCAGTGGCCAGAAGCAGAGAAATCTCATTTTATAATCTGTGTAGCCTGAAGGGCAAACAGGCAACACAGAGTCAGAAAAAAAGTGTAGTTATAATACTATACAAGGAGGAATCAAAGTACCATTGAGTGTCCATTAAACAGTCCTGCCACAAGTTCCAGTGAAGTTTAATTAAAAAGTTACTTTAAAAAGGAGTCAGGGTTATTATCAGGAAAAAGAAAATAATATTTGGTTCATTCTCCACCCATTAATTTATGTTTAATGGGGAAGCATCACACTTTCAGCTTGTCTTCTGGACTTAAAATGCTCTTGGTTTTCTTCACAGATAGTATAGCATGCCAGCAGAAGTCATACAGCTATTCAGAATTAAAACAGCACTAAAACTTACATTCTAGTAACAGATACACTTTTTACTACACTTCATTATACTTCACTACACTTTTCAGCACAAAAGAAACAGAGTTGTTTAATTAACATTGGGCAAAAACCCCAAACCAATCAACTTCCCCTCCCCTCAAATCCACAAAGAGACAAACCCACTGCAAAACAAACAAACAAAAAACCCAATCTAAAACTGCCTGTGTTCACCAGCTCTTACTGTGGAGATTCCAGCTTTGGAGAGAAAAAAGGGCTGCTCAGTGTAGGGTCAGGAGGTCCCCCAGTTAAGTAGGGAAAAGGACATACTTCTGCTTCAGAGAAGTTAGCATTTGCAGCAGACCTTGTAAGGGGCACAGTGTTTCACTGGCCAGGTACTTCAATAAAGCAATGCAAATCAAGTTCTTCCAGACCCCAGAAAATGTAAATCAATAAATCTTTAAATGCCTTTAAATACCCTTCATCCTTGAGGCCCTGTAGTACTGTGTCCACCTTTTTATTCATGAGCCTTAAATACCTTTGGCCTTGGACTAACCATTTTTTACTGCTACAGGTTAGAAACTTCAAGATTATTTCAATGACATAGTCCTCTGCTGTTACCACAGGAAAATGATACAGTTTGAAAATTGATCATTAATACCTCCTAACAGTACAAACAGCACTTTTCACCTCCTGCAAATATTAATTAATGTATTTGGGGATGTCAAAGAAATTCAGGATTCCTAAGTCTGTATCTTCAGCTTTTCCCAAAGCTGTAGGCTTCAAGAGAGAGGGCACAGCAGACCTTCATGTTCTCCATTTTGCAGACTGCCCTTTCTGCCCTGTCTTTTTATTGTAAGGCTCCTTCAGTTCCTATGGATGTCTGTAATTCTGTTCTCCAGTAGTTAAACCAACTGTCACACCTTCCAGTGTAATCAGCATCATTCTGGCCTCCACTTTCTTTCTCAGATTTCTCAGTCCCATTACTCTGAAAACAGATGAGAAAGAGAGTTAATACTGACACTGGGAGCATCACATTAAAGGTGCCTTTGGTTTCCATTGCTTATTGGAATAAGTGGCAGCTTGCTTAGACCTTACTGGTCACCTTCTCAGATCATCTTTTAATGACCCAGGTGCCAAATTCATTTTACTTGACAATTTTATTTGCCCTGAGATGCTGATCAGTCAGCAGGCAAACCAGACCGGCAGTATTACTCCCGGTGTGCTGTGGGAGTGCAGGCATAAGTAATTTTGTAGAAGCCTGTGCAGATGTGACAGTGGTGGTCCAGCCCCAATGCTTGTCTGTGTTCCCTGTGTGGAAGACATTGTCTGTTTCTGATAAAGGAATAAAATAAATAGACATGAAAAAATGTGCCTTCAATTTGCCCCGTTTTGGATAAAATCATACAGACTTTGGGCTCAGGGTCCAACAGTCAGTACACCAGCCCTCTGAACAGAAAGGGCTCCATAAGAAACAGGTTGTTCTCTGTTCTCCATCTAGGCCATTAGCTATTCCTTTGATTAGTTTGCCTTTATCCCTCAGGGCCTCGAATTTCTTTCCCATACATAATATGCCAGACTTTGTGTTGCTCTTAGCTCAGTTTTAAGACCATTGTAGAACACATTTTTCTTTCTGGGCTTGTCTAGTATGAGCTGATACACTTCAGATCTCTTTTTCTTCTCCTGATCATCAAAAATAAAATATCAGAAGTAACCTAATATTTTTGGCTCCATTAAAATCCTTAAAAGCTATGGTAAATCCTAATATCATGGAGATGGGTGAGAATTACACTTAAGTACTCACAGAAATCAGATGTATGATTACATCCTTTGCAGTTCTGGGCTCCAAATTAGTCTGTCAGGTTTGCATGTACTGCTTCTGCCGACTTCAGTGGGAATTGCACATATGAAACCAACAGAATAATCAGGCCCTGAAAATTTGAGCTTGTGTCCCCAAGCATAGCTACTGCATTTTTAACCGATTCAGTGTGAGCTGCATCTGTGACCCTGGAGCAACAGCAACAGCTGGGAGTATGTGCTGGCACCCAGAAAGCTAGTGCTGTCTTTCCACATGGGATATACAGCAGTCTCCAACCTGCCCTGCTTGTATTTAAAACACAAACTTAGCTGTAATATAAAGGAAGTGTTTCTGTTACCATGACATTGAGCAAGAAAATAAACATTAAGCTCCCTAGAAAATGAAAAAGAAGGTATCAGAGCATTTTAGCAAGTCTAATGGCGGAAGTCGGAGTCATCATAACACATTATAGAAGACGAATGAAAAGGTTGATTTTGATAGCTTGAAATAAGAAAGGAAAAATGTGAAATATTTTGCATACAGAAAGAGACACACTCCAGATACTCTGTGTTCCAAACAAGTGTTAGAAAAGCACTATTTTTATTTTCATTGTAATCTTATGTTTTTGAAAAACTGGTTTTGTTTTTCTTTCCTGAATTCCCCAGCTAAAGGATAGGACTACCTATAAAACTCAGTAGATGCTTCCTAGAAATCTCTCAAGCAGAAATTAGATTATTTAAAAAAACCCTAACAAAACCAGAAACAAATAATTCAAATGTAAAACACTGGGAGTTTTAGCCATTATCGATATTACATTAGTCCTGAAAGAAATATGTATTCAAGTATTTCATACCTGATACTGACGGTTCAGCTTGCCAGATCTTCAAATTCAGGCTGACTACACCCTTAGGAAAGCAAAAAGTTGTGTAGATTACCAAATTAATATTACACAATGTAGAATTACACAATCACACAGAAGCTGGTGCAAAGAAAATACAACCAATCACCAAAAGAAAAATAAAATAATAGCAGTATTTCAGGCACATACTTTAACTCAAGTTTCCAGGATACACATAGCCTTTTTTGTTAAAGTAAATAAAGTTGTTGATTTAATATTCAAATTCCAGTCTTTATTTCTGCACTTAAAGTTCTCTTTGTAACAGATGGTAGAGAACTTCCAACCATAATTCAGTAGAAATCACTCAACAGATACAGGTGTTCCACTGAGTGCTGGGCTCAAAAATGTTGCACCACTTATGTGCACCTCACCTCAGGACAGCAATGAAATCCTAGTTTAACATGTGCACCTTTAAGGAGCTGACCTCGCACTGGTATATTATTCAAATACATCATGCATATAAATTCCCTTTTTTTGATTGAAATAAGATGCTTTCCTAAAAAATTGTGAAATTGCTTCTTTCAGTTTGGAATACATCTGTAGCATGGGTGTGCCTGCTGTGTGTTATGTTATACTTCACACAGACGTGGGGGCTCCTTTGCCCTGATTTTACAAAAGAACAAGCCTTCCTGCTCCAGGCAGGAGTCAGGCATGTTATTTTCAGCAAGTCCATTACCCACTTACTCTGTCCAGTTCTATGAAGTAAAATCATGACCACCCAACTAACGTTAATAATTTATTTCACGAAGTTGTCCATTTTAGAGCTGAATTAGTGAAATGCAATTGAACTGAGCCAAAGGCTCGGACTGGGCTGCCATTTTGACATTCTCATCAGGGAAATGATGCTGTAAACACCCATACTTGATTCACATGCATGGTCTCTTGGTTGCCTACAGTAATGCCCATCTGTTCAGATGGCATCATGCCCACTCAAGTTGCTCAAGGGAATACATGCTGGGCAGTGATTGGCTTAGGTAAGTATTTTTCAAACTGGGTCGGTGTCGACCTCCTTTTGGGAAGGCCCAAGAGGAAAAGGAAACAAAAAGAATTTTCATTTTTTATTTTAATGGATTGTTTTCATTTAACATTCAGCAAAAACACTACCATCTATAAAACATTCAGTAGATGGTTTTGCTAATTCCTTGGTACCTGTGACTCCCACAAGGAAACATAAATTCAACTATATTCTCATTTTTTAAATAAATGAATTTAACCTGTTATAAAGTCACAGTCCATGTAACATTAAGACCATCTCATCTGCAGCAAAGAAACCTGTCTCAGCAGGCATCACTACATTCTGACAATTGAACTAATTTCTTCTGTTGAACATTGGTCAACACTCAGATATCTGAATTCATAGGTATTCTTACCAAAAGCCATAGCTTGAATTTTGTAGGCAGAGTGATGAGCAATGCTACATCCAAAATTATTAGTCAGATCAAATGAATGTTATTGTACAAAAAGACAATTCCAAAATATAAAACAAACACAAAACCACACAAAAATACAGATGATTGATGTTCAGTGTCATGAAAGGATTAACCCCTCTTGGCTCCTGAGCTGGAATAATTTTCAAATACAGTCTTTTACTTCTCCAAAGCTGAAGAAGTAAAGCAAAGCTTTAGTGAAGTGCATTGTATAGTGAAGCCATTGTCTGTCACTTTGCTTTATCAAACAAAAAGGCGGGGGGGGGAGGAAATATGTTATCCTTTCTTCCTGCAAATAAACTGTGAGGTTTTTATATTTAAGAGAAAGCCACTATTAATAAAAAAAAAAAAAAAAAAAAAAAAAAAAAAAAAAAAAAAAAGATGAAAATAATCCAGCTCCTTTTCATTTGGGAGACAAAAGCCTTTCAGTGCTGCGTCCATGCGCTCTTGACTACTGTTTTGACACTGTGTCAAGATGCTCCCTCTCTGCTCCAGGTCTCAGATCACAGTTGGAGTGTCTTGATACAGTGTTGAATCAGTAGTGTCAGCAAGTCTCAGAGCAGAGTCAAAGAGCCTCAATGTAGCCTCAGAGCAGGTAGAGTCAGAGAGACCTTTCCCCTAAACTGAAGTAGGCAGAGGGTGCTTCATTTTTATTTAATTTTTAATTGTTTGTTTTAACACATTTCGACCCAGCTGCACCAGGCTCGTGCACCTAATTAGTAGTCTTTCTTGCAGTAAGGGATCAGAGCTATCTCTCCCAACCCTGAAGAGCTGTTAAAAAGCAGCATGGAATAATGTTAATATTTTCTTGAATGAGCAAGCCTAGGCACAGGGTCTGAGGACAAGCACTGCCTCAGAGCAGCTGGCATTGTAGAGAAAGTTTGTTGACAGGGCCAGACCCTGCTTTGGTGGCACCCAGTTCTGCCATTTGATAGCCCTGCTGTGCTACCCCAGGGAAAAGTGCAGGAGCCTGTGCCTAGGACCTTGCTGCAGCTGCTGATCCACTCTCCTCTGCTGCTGGAGACCTGAATGGAAACATGATCTCCCCTATCATAGGCACTGCCTACCTGCAGGCCAAAGCTCTGGCTTCCCCAACATCCATAGGATTTTTCTTACCGCTTCATAAAAAAATAATTATTAAAATAAAAATGTTTTAAAGATTGAACTCGCAAACTGTCTCTGGATTTCATCCTAGGAAATACAGTAAAAGTGCACAGATCCCATGATTACAAACATTGCTGCCTGAATAACCCTGTCTAGACCAAACCACAGCTAAGAAAACTGTCTTTACAGCATTGAATGCCAAAGCATTGATATACCAGGGATCATGTTTTGGGATAAGATGGATGTCTGTCCCTAAGAAGGCTTCAGAGAAGGAATGAAAAAAGACCAGGGCTTAGAAAGAAAATAACTAGACTTAAGAGGCTGGATTAGAAACTGTAAATAGGTCAAAGCCAATTTTGCTGTAGTTTTACATCTGAATATGTAATCCAGTCAGTTTGGCATACTAACACCGGGGGAGCACACAGATCAATATACACAATTTAGGTCAAATGACCACTGCAGAGTGAGATGCACACATTCTTCTCACAATTGAGCCAAATTTATCCCTGGTATAAATGGAGTGATTTCACTGGACTTTTAGCAGGGATACATTTGCTTATTTATATAGTCAATAACTTCTCAGTAACTTGTTGCTTATGTGTACCTCCACACACAAAGGTGTCTCTAATTTCTCATTAGTTTCTTCCTCCTTATGATTATTGCACTATTCTTTACTTAAATGTTATTAAAGTACAGGTAAAAGTAGTTATACAACAAAGAAATAATTGCTCAAGATCATAGCTAACAAAAAAATGTTAAAGTCACGTGTTTCAAATTCTATTTTTGAAAATTGTGTAACAAAATGGCAGCAGAGTCTTCAAGTCAGCAAGAAACACAGCAAAAGGAGAGGTGGGAACAGAGTCTTACCTTTCCACAGAAAGATGAGGCTCAGCCAGTGAGCTATGTGCTTTGAGATGCTTGAAGTTAAGGTATTATTTAAGGAGCAAAGTGCTCCTATTTAAAACAAACAAAGCTCACTGAGTGGTGTGGCGATTTTTTTGCAGGCACTTTCACAGCAAGCAGCAGCCATGGGTTTCCTCCTCCTGTGCTGGGCTGGCCCTGCGGGGCTGTGTCACCCTTGCCAGCTGCAGGGGAGCTCCCTGACCCGACACGCCCATTTGCTTTCACCCACTGCAAAGAGCAGGGCTGCCCCAGTGCTCTCCCAGCTGTCTCTGGAGGCAAAAGAGAAATTAAAGATTGTATCAGCTAGGCACAAATTAAAATCTTTACTGGGAGAAACCTGGTAGAAAGTCTCAGAAGAGAATGAATTATGTATTTGAACACTTAAGATTTCCTTGCCTTTATTACAGCATGGGGTCTGAACTCTGCTTTCTTCCCTGCACTTTATTACATGGTTAGAAGTCCCGCAGTAGGAAACTTGCAGTTTGAATTTTGAAGCACCTATAGTGTCATACTTTTTATTTTAATATTTGTCACCAACAGTGCCGACAGATAAAAAGTGCTGGCTCCCCACAGCATGATATGCGGGATTTTCAATAGAGCTACACAATTGCTTTTGCTAAGTGCTTGCGGGGCTCACAGTGCCAAATCCCGCAAATTGCTGCATTCAGGCCACTTTGCAGTGCTGTACCAAGGCAAGTGGCATTAAAAAAGTTAGTTGGGACATATGCCTAAATGGCTGATTTCTTTTTTTAAAGTCCTAAGCAATTGTCTGAAGACATTTCTGCAACTCAATTCAATAATCGTAGCACTTACGAGGCGGTTGAAACTTTTTGCATCACTTACAATTTATTCTGTGCTTTGCACACAGTTTTAGGAAAAAAAAATCTTTTTCCAGCCCCAAAATTTGCTGGCCAAGGAAGACCCAGAAGCAATAACACCAATCATGGTGGCATTCTATTTATGGATTACAACTTCCTTTTCTTCTCATTTACTGTCGTTAATTTGTTTTTACCCTTAATTTATGGGAATACTGTTGTTTATATCCCAGCCCCAGGTCAGTATTATGGTGTAAATTATTTCATATGCACAGCAATGCTAAATGTATAATAGTTACACCTGAAGTATCAGGGGAGGATTTTGTATCTCCTGTCTTATTCACAGGTCAATTAAAAAGCTGATTAAACCCAAAAAGTCTATGATGATAATTGTTGGAAATAGACTGGGATGATAATTGGTTTAATGACTGCTAAAGGAGTCATTGGGAGGTGTGTCTCTCAAGGAGCCTGAATGGCACTTCAGGAGCTAGATTCATCCTGGGTGTTGGTTGTTGACTTTAATGGTATTACTCAAAAATCTGATTCGGATCAACTTACAAAATATTGCAGACAAGACAAATAATTTTTAAAGGATGTCTCTGCTGAGCTTTGGTGTCTCCCTTGAACTACCCTATTCAATGTCAACTCTTCCAGTACAAATTCTGCCTGTACAGCTTGAAGTAGCTCTATAAGGTGGGAATTCACTGAAGGTTTTATGTTTTTATACATTTTTTCTATCTTAGCAGGAAACAAATTCTATATAATAACTAGAAAATGTAGGCCGAGACCATCCTCTGCACAGGAAATTTCACTCAGAGGGTTGGACACCCAGTGAGGTCCTATTCACAGACATCTCTTTGTATTTTTCTGCCTGGAACCAAAGAAGGGGATTCATGCCAAAACCCTGCAGGATATGGAAATCTATCGGCTGTTCTGTGCTTCTGCATGTCTTTCAAAGTGGCTTCTGATTTGGGGAGCCCTAAATTAAGATCCATGGGCTTGGGGAGGGTGGGGGTGGAAAGGGGTGGGTGGCTGGTGGTAGCTTTTTTTTTTTAATAAGGACTCAAACCCTTCAATTCAAATAGCAGTCAGAAACATTCAGTACCTTTGAAAAACCCCTGACATTTCATTCCTCATACTGAGGGCCCAGAACAGCAAAAATTTAGACCAAAATGATTTCTCTGGGTTAGTCAGGATTAGAGAATAGTGCAGAAGTCAGAAACCCCTTGCTGCTTTCTCAGTCCACATGCACTGCCTAGGCTTGGAAAGGTTATAAGGTCATAAATCTTTCAGTGAAAACAATTCCTGCTTCATGCCATCAACATTGCCTAAAGACATCTGTGTAGGGCATCTCTAGAGGAGGTTCCCATTACTAGACCTATGCTGAAGAATAATGAGAAACTTACATCCGGTTTGAAAGACATTAATGAGTCTCTCTTGGATACAAAATATTTGTTCAACACCCTTATGGGCAGAGTAGCACACAGCTGAGCTGGGGAGCTCTGCCTGAAAAGCACGTACCAATAGGTCTCAGAAAAGGAACCATACACAGCTCTGTGGAGAAAGTCATTTTTTCAGGCCCAATTTGCAGTTCTGATGCTTACATGTGTCTGCATTGCTTTGAATATATGTTTTTTCCAGCACCTAGTTCTTCTCTGTTCCAGTGGGGTTTCACATGCCATGGGGATATTCTGGATTCCTCAGTGGTTCTTATCTAATTTTGTATTTCTATTCTCAGTAATATTTTTTGACAAAAAAACCATACAAACAAACCAACCAAAAGAAACCACTTTTTTCAGCAGCTTAAATGAGCTGTAGACATGTTGACTCTTTTTTCCACTGATCTCCCTCCAGATTTCTCTCTCATGCACAAGTATATTTTGAGGTTTGGGGGTCGGTTTGTTTGAGTTTTTCCCTCTCCCAGAGCTTGGTGCATCGACTAATGATGCACAGCCAAGTTATCCAGTATTATCTAAGTTGTCCAGATTACCTAAGGCTCTGATCCTAGTGCTTGACATATGCGAACATTTAACTACTTGAAGTCAAGGGAATGGTTGTGTTGCTACACATTTGCAGAGTAGCACAAAAGAAGATGCAGTTTTCTGGCAGTTCCCAGAAAGCAAAGGAGGTTGGTATATACTTTGATGTAATGTATCAAGAACTGGAATTATTGTGTGAAATGAAAAATGGAGGGCAGGGATGACTCTGCACTTAACTGATAATAAATGAGCGAGCAAACGTCACAGACATTATCAGACCAGCTATGGAGAGAGGCAAAACTAATTACGCTCATGCACTGCATCCACTGGCTCTGACACAGTCAGATGTTGCCCACCTTCTCCTTTCAGTTTACCCACTTCTTTTTCCACTGTCTGTACGAGATCTCGTTCTGATATCAGTCAAGGCCTCAACTTCCAGGTTTCAGTGTTTAAGTGCTTGAGGATATACACTGTAATAATATATAATAACATTGCACGTCTATTACAAATTATGCAATAGTTGATCAAGTCTTAAGCCACGAGACCCTTCTGAAGACAAATGTTTCTGGGTCCTACTTTGAGTGAAACTGTCTTTCCCTTTAGCAATCCAAATTGTTTCTGCTACCTGAGGCTAATGGAAGCTCTTGACCATTTAGCACCATTACAAAAGCATTAGCTGAGCTCATTTGCACACCTCCTTAACCCTCTCTCCCTTGCAGGCTTACACTGAGACACCTTGTGAATAAACAAGAAAATGTACAGGAGTCGCAGTATCTTTTGCAAATGGCATGGGTACTTTATGGCTTTCATGCATAGAAGCCAATTTCTTGAGGAACAGTGCCTATAAATTGCAACTGGAAGCAGATGCACTTATTTATTGCATTGCTTCCACCCAGGAAAAAAAAGGTGTTTTTTTCTCTCTCCCTCTCCTTTAAATTAAAGGCCGGGGGAAGAAGAGCCCAGCACCTCTGGGACACAGCTTCAGCAGGCGCAGCTTGGAGGGCTTGTTTGCTAGCTCATTTATTGTGAGGGAAGGATCACACTGGGGGCCAGGTACCTCTTCCAGTCACGTAAAACTGAAGGCATAGATAATATTTTTTTTTTTAAGTTCAAAGCAAGATTTTAGTTGGTACTAAAAGATTTTGGTGCTAAAGGTTTTTTCAAGAGGTGATGCCTCTTTTGGCAGGATTTCTCACATGCAAAATCCTACCATGCACTCTCTCTCTAGTCCCTGCTTCTTGAGGTCACCATCAGTGGTGTACAGGGTTTTAAATGCCAACATGTGTTTGGAACCATTAGGAGGAGCAAAATTCAGAAAACCTAATCTGTACATTCTCCCACAGTTCAGTAACACTCAGCATCGCCTCTCCAACCTGCTGGAGCACGTTGACTGCTCTGTGCTGTAAAGACAGACAAAGCAATAAGAGCCAAGTGTAGGTAAAATAGTGAAAATGCTTTCACGGCATCACTTTCCCCGGGGGCATTGACATCCCTAAAGCCCTCGGAACCAGGACCGAAGCGTGACGTTTCTCACAGGGCAGCTGTGACACCCACGCAGATGTCGCGGGGTGGCCAAATCCCCGCGAGGGGAGGCTGCCATGGGCTGAGCGGTGCCCGAGCCCCCGCCAAGGCTGCTGCCTCTGCCCCGGCCACCAGCCCACCCTGCAGGGCAGCTTGGCTCCCTCATCCAGCAAGGAACTAACCCACTTCCAAAAACAAAACGAAAGTTTTGATTTACAAAATCAAAAAAGACACCACAAAGGACCCACGGCGTCATATCGGCCTGGCCGCAGAGATGAGGCCGAAGCCGGGGGATGGCAGGCACCCACCTCCCCGTGCAGGGCCAAGTGTGGGCAAGGCAGTGACAATGGTGCTGTGTGGCAGAGCAGCCCCCGCGGAGGGGACACAGATGGCCGGGGATGGCAGAAGGCAGGGGACAGCCGTGGCGAGCAGCGGGCAGCGCTGCCGGCATGGGCAGAGGCTGCGGGCAGGGCCGGCAGAGCGGGGCCTGTGTGAGGGGCTGCACCACACGAGGCTGGCCCTGGCCCCAGACCCCCCCTCCCCGGCACCCCACGACACAGGGGAATGCTTTGCTGTTTTTCCTCAGAAAAGAGCAATCTCTCGTGGTTAAAGTGCAGCTCGTTCTCAGGGCAGCACAGACCACGCTCTGCAGCAGCCGGGGTAGTGATCAGTCATTGTCTTGTCTTTCTGGGGTGCTCGGTGTTTCTCCTTTGGACACCTCCTGTCTCCCTCTGTCACCTAATCTGCCAAGCCCTCAGGAAAGTTACAATAACTCACAGATAGATTAAAAGGCAAGTCCTGGCTGCCATTTGCAGAGGAAGGGCCTTACAATCATTAGGATGACAGCAATTTAATTAAAACAGGTAAAACTAAGAATAAAACATTTCACAAAGGGGCAAAAACGGGGAGAAAAGAAAAAAGACAAATCAATTAAGAACATGCCACACTCCCACCAGCTCCAAAGCCCCATGGCTGCTGCAGCTCCCACCATCTGGGTTTCTGTGGCCATACCCGTGTTGAGCTCACGCGCTTTTGTCCATGACAGCACTTGCAGGGTGTTGTTCTTGCCCTGGCTGACTGCTGACAGCGTTCTGCAAGGACACGGTACCCCCAGCCCTCTGCACCTCTGTCAAACCTAACTAAAGCTGGTGGTGAAGAGGGGATTGCAGAAGCCTCCCTGCTCTAGGGTGTGGACCAAAACATGAAGACTGTCTAAGCAGATCATGGGAAAAGCCTTCATTGTTCATATCAGAGAGCGATTTACACATGAAAAGCCAGACAAACACACCAAACCCCAGTCTACTCTTAGACATCAGTAGGAGAAAGCGACTTGTGCACTTTGGACATGGGATGTGCAGATTCACTGCATAAATGGGTGCCAAAGGGTGGATTTTCTATCGACTTCTCTTGGAGGGCAGGAAATTTGTGGAGGGACACCCACCTTGGTCCCCTGATTTTTCCCTTTCATACTCCCTCTCAGCTGCTGCTTAGTAGGGTGACCTTCCCCAGTCCACTCAAAGATGCTACAGCAAAAAGTGATTGGCTGCTCACTCCCTCAAATGGTCCCCAAACTTCTTTTCTGTGCCTTTCTTTGGGAGGCAATTGCCTAAGCACTTGCTTTTTCCAAAACTGCAAGGCACCTGACCAAAAGCAGTGATCCCTCACTGAAGATCAGACAAGTATCTACAGAAGCACTGAATAGAACACAAATGTGTAAAGTTGCCTACACAAACAATACTTCACCTGTGGGTACTGGTTGCTACTTCTTGACTAAGTATTTCAATGCTTTTTGGATGTGTGGGTATGTAGCGAAGCTAAAGGCAAAGATCATTCAGTGCATAAGAGCCAATATACTACAGAGTGCTACAAATACAAGTCCTTTGTTAATCCATTGTTAATATGAACTCATATTTCACTATTTGTCTAAGCCTGAAGATATTAAACTGCCTGTACCACATCTCATTACACATTTAAGATTTTTCATGGTTTCCAACACTGTACTGGCCCTAGTGCCACTCAGATCATAAAGTGACATTGTGCCTAAAGCCCATCCTCAGCCAGAATTTCAGCAATTCTGGTTTGCACTTACCTGTGAGTGATATATGTCACCCACACCTTGAACAGCCTGTGCCAGTCCATTTTTACACCACCACCACACAGAAGCTGTGAGTTACAGAGAAAGGCAGGGAAACATCAAGGGGATTATGGAAAGGCTCTCCAGCCCATTTTCAATGTGCTGTAGCTGTTGAAATATAGCTGCCTTTGGAGTCAGTGTTTCTGACTGTTTTCCAAATGCCTTCAGCAGCACTTCTTGGCCACAAAGAAAAAGGGGGTGAAACCTCAGACGTGTACCAGAAGCTGTGATATTATCTTTTCTCCACCTGCAGTTAGGCTCTCTTTTCCCTAGGAGCTTTTAACGGATACAGGAACTATATACTACCCTGGCAAAGCACTCCCTGGTGTGATTGCAGCTATACCAGCAAAGCTGTGTTTTGTACCAGTGCAGGGCTGCTCTGCTCTCGCTCCCCAGTGGGACCAGCGGCACAGGAAACTGTCGCCTGGGAAGCACCAGACAAAAGCTCCACGTTGTGCTGCAGAGCTCTGCCCCCGGCACCCTGCCTGCCACAGCCCTGCATGGGGAGGCTCAGGCCTTGGAAAAGAGGGTGAAACACCAGTGCTGCACCATGACATAGGCCAAGGACCACCTCTGGGAGTGGCAGGTGTCCAGCATGTTGCACATGCAGCTCCATGGCAGGAACAGAATAGTGGGTGGCTTTCCCTCTGCTTCCTTGCAGTAGCTTACACCCCCACACCCAAACTGGATTTCTTTGGCCCCTAAGAAAGCAGATATCAAGACAGCACCATCCCTTGCCATCACATGTGCTGTGATGTAATGATGACTGTTCATATGGGCCTGGTTATCCCAAAAATACCACAAAACAACTGAGCAGATTCACAGCAAGCGTCCCTGCACATTTGTAGATATTGTCTTAGGAAAGAAAATTTTTCAAGAAGCAGCATTTGTCCATTACTGTTCAAATATTACCCAAGTACTGTAAGATGCTGAAGCAAAGGAGGACTACAGATCAAGTTTTTTCCAGCCCCAGGGGCATAGTCCAGCCCCACTCTCCAGCCTGACGTGGGCTGATCATAAGTGAAGCTCATATGCCAGAAAGGATGAAGAAGATGGAGTAGAACCACAGCCCTCACTCTCGTGCTTTGCAGTCCCTTACCTTTTAAAGGTTGGGTGGAAAACCAAACTATTCCTTTCCTCCCTCCTTGCCCACAGTCTGGTCAGGGTTCAGGACAGATGAAAGATGCAGCTCAGACAGCAGCCTGCTTGGCACTGCCAGGCTGAGTGTCAACCTCAGCACCCTGGCCCCATGTTCATGTTTCCAGTACGGGGAGGGGGGAAAGGATCCTCGTGTGGGGAGTTCCCTGTCTCAGCATAGTGACTATGCACCTAGTTTTAACTAGTCAGCAGGGAGATGATGAGACAAAGGCATGTGCTTCAGTACAGCACTAAGGCAGCTCTTAAGAGTTGTGTGGAAACGTCAGTTCAACTCTTGGGATTCCCAACACAGAACCTTTTTCTGAAGGCAGAAACCTACATCTTTTTCATTTCTGAAGGCTTGCCCAGAAGTGATCAAGCATCATTCCAAACCCAGTGTCAGGCAAAGAGCCTCCCTTTTCAGTATCTCCATTGCAGGAACCTGCTACCTTTCTTTTAGCATGGAGAAGATGGCACAGGAACTGTTGTCACAGCAGCTGATGTACATTCCCAGCTAATCTTGCAAGACAATGCCTATGAGCCTGTATTGCAAGACACTTTTACATTTCCCATCTAAAATCTTGCAATTGAGTTAGGAGCATGCATACATTATGAATGGAAATAATGAATTGGTGATTTCATTAACTGATTTTTCAGCCTGTAAACATGTCTTATGGAGAAATAATCAAGTACAAAGTTAACTCTTTTTCTTCTAGAAATGGATCATTTTAGTACAATGGTTTTGTTGCAGAGACAGTGAGCTAAGAATTATCTGGATGCAAACACAACTGCCCTCCTTGGAATTAAGAAAAGTAATTCCTAGTTTTGTTATATTAGGGTTCACAAATTTATCACAAGCCAAAATTTTAAGCCTAAACTCTTTCTGACTGTTCATGCAATGCTATTTCAGCAGAATAAAAAACATCCATCATTTGTACCAAATGGGATATTACTTAATTTTTTTAAAGAAAGTTGTAACTTTTCTTAAGCTAGGACAGCTCTGGTGCTTCCTGCTGTAGGGATGACTCTACTCCGATTATGCCCAGTAGCATTCCCTTACATGTGGGATGTCCCACTGTCCTGAAGGAGCCACGTGTGTACAACATGACTATCAGCACCACCAGTGATCTAAATGTTGAACACATCATCTGCAGCGTCAACAAACTGTGCCCTTGCATTCATTAATAAGCTCAATATATGAATTAATTTGGGCATTGACTACACATCCTTGAAAACATTTTTCCTACAAAATACCACTTACATGCTCCAAGCCTCGACATGGCACAACAACAACCAGTTGTGCTCTAGTTCAGCGCAGCGATTTCGAAAGGCTCTGACTGTGCATGTTCCTATGCCACAGTCTTGAGAAGCCTTGTACATCGTGGGAATGGGTAACCACATCATTTCAGCTGTCACAACTGCTGAACATCTTTCATGATGATTATGATTCATTGAAGCTGGAGACACCATGAGAACTGCATCTCTCTAACTTACCAGAGGTGTCCATGGTCCTTAAAATGACAAGTTTCTCCAGCTGGAGATATAAATTACCTCACAAGCATACGATAAGTTTAAAAACAGTAAAAGAGAGCCTGGTAATTGGCTCTGTCAGGCTGCCTGATGGCAGTTTCTGGTGTCAGACGTATGGCAGCTATGCAGAGCTACAATACTTGGGGGCCTAGAAGTCCACATGGTGGAAATATACAGTCTCCCACCACAGTCTGCAAGGCCTGATCCAACATCTGTGCATTTGTGTACCATCCAGAAAGCTTTTTTAAATTTTTTTAATATATTGGAACAAAGAAGCACAGAGAGAGGGTAAAGGCAGCTATAGGTCAGATCCCTGCTTTCTTGTTGACTTGAGTAAAAATTAAAAATATCATAAGCTAGAAGAACCTTTTCATAGTAGATGTTCTTACCTCACCTCAACCTACCGTGGAGCCTGGGAGGTGCATCCGGAAGCGAACACAATGCCAGACACAGGAACATGGCCTTTGGGTTCTCCCAGCCTTCCTTCCTCCTGGGCTGCAGAACGCTCTCCACCGTCGGGTGAGCGATCCCTGTGGCTCAGACACCCCAGCCAGCAGCGGCGATGCAGCGGGCACTGACAGACAGACAACCTCTGACGCTAAGCTCATGTATTCCCTTTATTGAACTGTACTAGTTATTGCAATCAGATTAAGTCACATTTATAAAGCAGACCATCCAGTTGCACTGAAACCGATTATATTCATTACATAGTTTTAATCACTGTCCGGTGAACTGGCAAATCCAATCAAAGCATTAGTCTTTAATTAAAAAATTAAAAAGAAATATTTAGACAATAGCCAAGCAATCACATCACAATGCACAGTTACCTAAAATTGCAATTAAAAAGCAGTTAACGAAAAAGAAAAAAATCACACCTAATCTTTAACTATCAATATAATACAAGAAGCAACAAAGGGCAACAGCATCAAAGCAGATTTATCTAACACTATAAATTCAGTCAGAAGCAGAAGCTCTAAAGTACACTAGCTGAAGCAGGACAATAAAAAATACTGAGCATGGAATACTTTTAATCTCTTCCATTAATATTCATTTCCAGCTGCTTATAATAGCAGCGCCTCATGGCCAAATCATTAGAGTTTTACATCTGGGTTGCAAATGACACTTTGATTGGATGTAATGTTCAAATGGTCCTCCCCACTGTGCCACCGTCAAGTCTTCTGCAGAGAGGTGTCCTGTAGTGCCAGTGGCTCACTGTGCGTGCTGGCTCAATGTGTGGTTCTGGAAAGACGAAAAAAGGAGACATGCATGAGGGGCAGAATAATAGAAAGCATGCCCATACCCTCCCACTCAGTACCATTTATGCAGAGCTCAACATAAAAGCTTCTCAATTATTACAAAACAAAATGCAATAAAGAAAAAGTACTCATAAGTAACAGCTGCCAATATGACACATTTGCTTTGTTCTGACAGATCTGTTAATGCTGGCATGAACTTAGAAAAAAATGCTACAAGCCAAGTACAGCCATGAAGGCTTCTTCCCTGTCCCCCCTCCCAGTACATATAAAGAAAGTGGTAACACTTCATGGGCAAAAAAACTGCGTTTAGGGATTCCCTTAACTGTAACAATTAAAAAAATAAAAATCTGAATCACAGGGGGAACCCTTGCCATATTTTACTCTTTTATTCTCATTAGTATCGGGTGCAAGTACTGGCAGCAAGAGACACCAGATTGTGACACACACTTCTCAGTCCAAGAAATACTTCGGCAATAACAGCTGAACCGCCCGCTCAGGCACCAGGGTAATATTCCCAGCAGAAAAAAGGCTGGACATGTAACCCAGAAGTTAAATCTCTTTACAGAATTGACTTTGCTCTACACATTTCTTTCAGCAGTTTGGAGTCTCTTTTGTTCCCTTTTTTCCTTCTGGTAGATTTGTAATAGCCTCATGTCATCACAGTACCTCACCTCAGAGGATGCTGACCTGTCTTGCCATTTTGTGTAGGAGCCAATAAATCATGGAGCCAACCTCGGAAGCGTATTTTTAGAGCAGTTCCAATTCACCTACATTTTGTGTTCTGACTAAAACTCCAGTCCTACACGTAAGCTCAGTTTTATTTGTATGATTATCCAATTATTTGAGTAACTAGAGAAGTGCTTCACGGTAAGATTTTCTTGAGCTAGGTCCCCAGCATCCTCAAATACAAAAATTCATTTGCATTATTTTAAGCCCAGGCAATTTCCTAGTCTCCATCTGCCTAATAACAGAGCTGGGCAAGACCACCAGCTTGAAGAATAAGTTTTTAAAGACAAAATGAATTTTGAATCTAATTATTTATTTACAATGATGAAGCTTTAAAATAAAGTAAGATATTTTAACTTTTCATAAATCATCTGGTCCTTCTACACTACCCATAGCTACACCCTGAGCACGAAAAAAAGAGCGATCCTTCGCTTTTTCCAGAGATGACATCTTCCTGATGGAAATCGCCTGTGCAAAGAGCTAATGGGTGGCTGGCGATGTGGGGCCGGTGGCTGTGACCCTGTATGCACGCAGGAGCATTTCTGGACTGTGCACTCCCAAAAAGTGACCACCAGGTGTCAGAAGTGCTGCTGAGTTCCTAAATCATGGCCAAAGTTCTCTGCGGTGCTGGGGCGGGAATTGGGCTGTGGGAAGTCTGTGCAGTCTGGGCAGGCGATACCGGGCTGGGGTCCGGGCAGGTCACTGGAGTGGCAGAGGAGCCACAGCCACCACATGCACGGATGGAGCCCTCGAGAAGTGAAATACCAACAGCCGGTGACATCGCAAAGTAACTACTTGTTTAGCACAACGCTGGCCCTCTGAGCACACCCCAGTGTGTGTCCATAAATATTTCAGAACCACAAATCAGAACTCGAGTTACGGCATGTGAATGGACAGCTGAAAGTCCCTTGCTTTTAGACAATTTAACATCACCAAACATAAAATCCAGTGGCTTTTTATACATGGAAATTGTCCTGGCCTCAAGAAGGGATGACCTTTGCAGCGTTGGATGTTATTTTCAAGTCTAACAATGACTTCATGGAAGAGGATGCATGGAGACCTGCACACACAATGGCAGCACTGACAAGAAGCTTGCCCACTAAACCTAACCGAGGAAGCATGAAAATGTGAAAGAATACACAGGCCACTCTGTGCTCAGACACACTCCTTGGCATTTTAACAATGGCCAGTCCTTGTGCGCTTCATTACAATTCTATTTTTAGGTCATCCTGAATACCAATAAAAAAACCCCGAAAGGTTTACCATCTTCAAATTGAAAGAAGGGCTACTCGTGGTAGACAAATCCATACTTAGTTAGGCCGTGTCATTTCAAAGATAATGCACAATCAGCACTGGATGCATGACACACGGTCTACAGTCAGGGAACATGATTTCAAACTTGTGTGGCTGCTGCATTGATTACAACAGGCAGGTCAATAAAGGAATGGTATATGGCTCTAAATCTGATAATTAAGCTTTCGTGGTGAGCCCTCCCACCTCAAACATCAGCTAGTAACATGTTCTGAGCACTCTT
Organism: Pseudopipra pipra; assembly: GCF_036250125.1. Taxonomy (NCBI): domain Eukaryota; kingdom Metazoa; phylum Chordata; class Aves; order Passeriformes; family Pipridae; genus Pseudopipra; species Pseudopipra pipra. The sequence continues at coordinate 10,483,385 of NC_087562.1, forward strand.
GATACAAGGCATATACTGGGTTTGTGAACAGAGCTTGTGAAAGAAACAAACAAATTATACTCAAATGCTTGCAACCATTCAGAGCTGGGTTGGGTCCCTGTGCCAGGGCTAGGAGTTAAAAAAAAAAGGTACATTTTTCATAAGCAAATCTTGATTTTGTCTTAGTATCTTGGGAACGCACCATTTATTCCCCATGCATGCAATACTGACAATCAATATGCCATTAATAGGTAGAGCCACATTTTATACAGGACCCCACAAACAAGTCTGTAATGCCTACAGACACAACAGACTGTGTGCACCACGTCCTTCCCCTGCCTTTCTGAGCAGATCCTGCCATGTGCACAAACACTAAATACATGTAAATCGTGGTGCTGAGAATGCCCTGTGCCTTAGCAGAAACAGCTTTGACCCCGATGATACACTGGGTTGTTCCAAGCAGCAGAAGGACAATGTAAAGGCCAGAAGAGAACGAGCATTTTGAAACGTGATACTACAGGAATGCTTCTACCCAAGTAGCCTAAGGAAACTTCACCCACCTTTCCAGCAGCAGGATGGGCTGGCAGGAAAAAGCTCAGGCATGATTTTTCAGCTCCAGAAGTTATTGTTCAAAAAAAAGCAAGCTTAATGGTGATTTCCAGAGGAAAATAAAGCAGCCACAAAAAGGAAGGCTCTCCAGGCACACTCATGTGTGTTTGCACATGCCCACCGGCTCACAAGGCCATCCGTACACGGAGGCGTCTGGGGGCCAGCAGGAGGCAGGACATCATTTGGAAGCTGAACAGAAAAAATGGTTCTTCCCAGCTCCTGTTAGACCCCCTGGTTTGCACACAGCTCACAGCTGATACCCCACTGAATACATCATTCTGAGACATTATTGCAGCTGGAAAACTCTACAGCAGCACTAAGTCACCTGTCAAGATCAAGTAAGTCACTGCTTATTTATAGGACAAGGTTGGAAAATCTCTTCTTTTCTTCTCTTAATAATGATGCAAAATGGATAGCAATTCCAGTAGCTACATCAGTGGGAAAAATGCAACTAGCCCAAGCCTTGGGGCTGTCGCAGTATTTAAGCAGAATTTTCTACTGGCTGCACAATCCCCAAATGAACCATTTATGGGAGAGTCTGTGACCAAGGAACTGGGTGACGGACATTGCAGGAAATAAAAAGATTTCAAAGAATGGTTGATTATTGTCCGTGTAGATACTGATTGCTCTCCAGATCTCCCCTGGGGACACCCCCTGCCTGCCCTCTGGATGCAGATCAAGCCGTTTGTGCAGGACATCCACAATGAATATTTCTCTGTTTTTCTACATGCATGATTATGAAAACACTGGCATGACAATCTCCATTTTCAGAGCACTGTGTCAAGAAGGAAAGCATCAGGCTTGAAAGATGATCACTTACAGCAGTTCAAAGAACTCTTACAAGCTATATAAAGATCGAGAGAGAAAAAACACACACAAAAAAGCAGCACATGATGGAGCGAAGCTCCAAGCCAGGCAGTCAAGCTGGGAGTCTCCCACACTGCAACGATGCTCACTGCCAACAAGTCACAGGTGTACTACACAGGAGCAGGTGAAAAAAATAAAATGCAACTGTGAGGGGTGTGATAATGGTTTGGGGCTATAACACATCCAGTCTATAGTGCCATTATGCATCTGTTACGGATTTAGGTATTTTGTACCAGCCGTTTACAAGTATATTGTCTATGTGCAAGAGCATATACACCTAAAAGACCATATGTTATGCAGAGGTTAAGAAACGGCCCAACAAGGCTGCTGATGCCCACCACCCTCAGGTGAAATTCATAAGCCTTCTACAGTGTTACACAGAGACTGGGACCGATGAAAGGGCATAAAGCCTCTCTCTCCCCTTCCAAATCCCATTAAAACGAACAGAAACCATTCCTTAAATCATTTCAACAAGAATTTTGGAGATAATAGATTCACGTGACAAACAGCAAACATGAAAACCAACTGGTCATTAGCCATTGGGTGACCTATTAATCCCAATATTTTTTCCTGAAGTGTGGGGAGTCCTCCAAACCCAGGTGAGAGCCCAAGCAGTAGTTCCCTGCCTCTCCCCACCTCCGTGCCCAGGTTTCTACCCCTGCTTCAGGCACTGTCTGACTCCAAGCCCAGAGATCAGGGTCTTGGCTGAGGACCCCTTGGGGCTGTGCCCCCTCTTCCCCATTCTCTCTCCTTTGCCCCTTATGGAGCAGGGCAGGAAGGAGACCAATCCCTCCACTGACTACCAACATGCACAGCTTGCCAGACAAAAGCTAAACCTCAGAGTAAGGCGCTGACTTGAAGCAAAGGCTGAAGTCTCACATTTGAACATATACATAAAAAAAAGACAAAACAAAATGTCCAAATTGCTACAAACAGAAGTCGGAGTGTCTAAATATTTACTAAATGCCATCTGCAGCTTTCTTTTTTCAATGTTTTGCATCTTTTGAATTCAAACTGGTCCAAAAGTCTCTCAGCTGTTATTCCTCATTATATATCCATAAGCACACACGCGTATGGGCATAGGTACTATTTCCCTCTAACAGCAATCCATAAAGATGAAAATCTTTATGCCTTGACTTTATAAAGGGATTACTTTAGGCAGAGGACACAAGGCGACCCTTGCTTTAGCCACTGGAGATTATGCTCTCTACAGAAAGCTGTGAGCCTTAAATTGGTGGTGCTCTAATCCTAAACTGGAGAGGCATTCAAGGGATGCCATGACCCAGAAGAGCAAGTGGAAAAAAACTAAATTAAAAAAAAAAAAGGCACACTGAAGAGGGAGGAGTGTGAGAAGAGAAAAAGAGAGAGAGAAAGGGAAAGAAAGGAGAGCAAGTTTGCTTTACAGGATCAAACTATTTATTTTTATTTTTAATTTCTTTGCTACTTTCCCTTTGCTATCAGACTCTAAAGAAAAATCACCTTTGCACCCCCTTGCAGTTTGTATGTGCTTATTTTTAGAACTGTTTGACAATTATCCAAGGGTCTAAGACTAACAGATGGCCTGTCTTAAAGCCTCATATGTTCACTAGTTTGCACTTCTGACAAACAGTAAATGTACTCAAGAGTGTGCCATAAACAGGGCTGAATGAATACTCAGAACACAATTTAGTTAATACACTTCATTAAAACTGATAGTGGTAACCAATGTTTCCCATAAAACCAGGTGTTAATTGCCCTTCCAGTTGTTTCAGGTAACTCTTACCCAGTGACATTTATATGTTTAGATCGTAGTTTTTCAGGCAGCACAGTATTACTTCTTTCCTTTCCCTTGGTATTTTACCCACTACATAAAATGCTTGTAACAAGTGAACTCCAAGTTATCATGGCATGCAATAAAAAAAAAAAAATTGTCAGGCAAGACAGGTTCACATGTCCCTTCTTTATTTGAAGAATCGCTTGAAATGGAGGTAGAGGCAAAGGAAAGGTGGCACATCCTTTGTGAAAGGCAACAGCTGCCTGTGTTACTGCTTCCTTCATCTCTGAGCATCTGATAACTTGCCATGCATCAGTCAGTCCCTGTGTCAGCACACTTTGAGATGGCACTTCAACAAATGAAGGTAGAAGGCTGTCCTTTACAAGTTATTGAACCAGGAAAAAAATAAAAAATCATTTTGAGTGTCTAAGAAAATATGCCTGGAGGTTTGGTGTCACCTGAAAAGCAAAGTTGCCTGTTTCCAGTGGAAATAGCTGCACCTGAGTCACTCTGATTCTTGCACATGATTACTCAGGGCCAAATGCACCTGTCACTGGTTCCGTGACACAGAAACACTCTTCTGTGCCATGACAGAGATGCCCCCAGCACCCCTGGAGTTTCTGTACTCACTGGGAAGGGTGAGCAGACTCCCTCAGTGCCTTCTCAGCTGGGGGATGCCCCAGCCACTCCCAGAAACCTGCCTGGCTCCTCTGGAGACCAGGACCTGGCACTTCATCTGGAGTCAATAGGAAGGTTCAGAACTCGTAAAATATTTACAGGGCGAAAAAGCCGTTCCACACGTGACTGACTAAATGTTGACTGGTTTTTATTAATAAATCTCTTCCCGTGGCTGGCATGTTCCTACACTGAAATGCAGCTGCCCGGGTGTGGGTCTGCAGAGCCCCGGCAGAGCCAGAGGCATCCCCGCCCGCTGCCGGCCTTTGTTCTGCACTGGGGCTGTGCTGCCGGGCTGCAGCGCCCCAGCAACATCCTCCCTCCGTTTTATCTCTGTGTTACACTGCTTCTCTTCATTTTAATGTATTCCTGAATATTGATTGGCATTTCTGTGTTACTCTGGTTTGAAAAATTACCCTTTGATACAAATACCTTTCTTAGAGTTATTTTTTTTTCCCAGTCCCAGCCTTTTCTCACACCAGCTAAGGGTTATTAGATGATTTATGAATTTAATTTCTCTTCTAATTCAGGTTGTTTAGTCCTAATCAGACTTTGACAACTTACCTAACATGCTTTTCCCTTTCCACTTGAGACTAATAATTCTGTACCATCAGTCTTCCAGACCTGCCATCTCCTTCTATTCTTCTCTAAAACCTCAGAATAAACCAAGGCAAGCCTATTATAAGTGAACTCCAAGTGCAGACTAAGCCTGGCATAGCCTCTCATATTCAATTAAGTGCCTCACCAAAAAGTCTATATGCTTCTTTCCAAAAACACTGGATAAAATGCTGAAGCGCAAAAGCAAAGTGAAGCCTTTGGGAAAATCTCCTTACCACAGGACTTTGGAAATAAAAACCACAGAGGAATATATTATTAAGAGATAACCAGAGTCTTCTGTTAGAGAAACTAGCTGTAAACACACCGTAATTCACTGAGGCACCCAATGAAACCAGGGAGCTAATAATACCTGTCCTGAGGGACCACACGCTCCTGAGAATTTCACTCAGAAATGCAAATTTATCAGCATCCTTGTGACTCGTAGTCTCCAGTATGCCATGAGCAAGATCAAAATAAGCTGAGGGAAAAAACTTATACTTCCTAAATATAAAGGGAGAGGGACAAATTTAATTACTGTTGTCAGAAGGGCAAGAAACCAGAATATTTTTCGAATTCCTTCACTCCCCCCTCAGCCCCACTGTTTCTTCCTGACTGGATCCCAGAGCCCTTGTTGATCCCAAGAACAGAAAAGGGCTTGCAGGATCCAAGCACACCACTCTGCCAACAACATTTGGTGTTTTAACCTGGGCTTGGTAAGTCCATGGTTTTCTGGGAGCCTGGTCCTACAGATGCTCAGGGTCACTGCCACCCCTATGCCTCCACTGACATGTCACAAACCCAGCAGCACGAACGCCCTCTGCCCTCTGCCTGGCTCCCAAGTAACCCTCCAAAGCTGTCCTAGAGAATGGAAACACCCCACTTCTAGTCCACTTTCAAATCTAAGCCACACTAATTGGAGAAAGCATCTCCTGTCCACAGGTACACTCCTTTGACTCTGCTACACCAAAACCCTCAATGCGTGCCCCAGGGCTGACCTGTTTTTATCCACTTATTGGTGGTACTCAGGGAAGCAAAGTTTCAAAATCATTTGCAAGAGGAAAACTATTTTCCAGGAATCCTTCTTAAGTATTCCTCTCAAAAGCATGAATTGTTGATTCCTTAGAAGCCTATCTGAAGCTTACCTCATTAATCCCTCCTTGATCTAAGGTAAATCACATTGCAGAAGCCAGTTAATTGTTCCTTTATGTGAGGGCTGGCATCATCATTATGGAACAATTTGTGACTCCTTTAAAGACTAAATCATTTCCTGATTGGGTCTTTATTATAGGACCAGGATGGTGTCCTCTCACACTCTCTTTTCTCAAAAAATACTCAGAGCAAAAGGGAAATGCTTTACACAGTACCTTTAGCAGTCACCAGTCAAAATGCATAGACAAAGCTTCACTGAGTGATCATTTCTGTGAGAATGTAAGCAAACAAAAGCCAGGAAATTCAAAGTTGAACCTAAAACTCACTCGGCTGTTCTCTGGTATGGTAAGGGTCACCGAACACCATCAGATTACTTCTTGTAGCTTTTTCCCCTGCACCAGTTAGGTATTCCTTGTGTAAAGGACCATATTCCTGTCACATGGCCCCACGTACTGCTCAGACTGATAAAATGGCTGGTCAGTGATCTGCTGCCTTGGACATAATGGCTGTTATTGCTGGTTTCTCATTTCAAAAGGGGAATAAAAATCCTCCAGTGCAAGTGGCTCTACTATAAAATAGCAAGGCCACAGTTACAGAAGTGTTTTATATGCTGCCCCATTAGTATAGATGCCACCAGCACAGCAGAAATCTGCAGACAGGACTGTGCTCAGCCCAGTGCCCACTGCCTCAAGGAATTAACCCCAGAGGAGCTAGGAGAGTGAAAGCATCATGCAGGATTTGTTCTTATAAGTAAAAGAGGGGCAAAAATATCACCAACACAAGCTGTCTCCTCCAAGACATCACAAAACAAAACAGCAAGGCAATATTGCTGTTGCACTTGTGTGAAACAACTGGGTTAAAAAATGGGATTTTCTGCCAGTGCTACTCCATTACAACAGTGTCACTGGTCTCTGGAAAATCTGCCTTCTAAACAGCAAGATGCCACATTTTAAACAATTGTGATTTCATGCAAAGACTAAGAGCATGTGTCAGCCCCAAAGGAGGACAAATTTTTCAGAAGTAAATATGTTCTAAACTACCTCGCTGCTCCTTTTGAAGACACAATAATGTAACACACCGATGACAGATATGCCAGACACAGCCAAACCTCAATGCCCATGGCAATTTATTCAGGTTTAACTGTGCAGCAGAAACAAATGAGGAGGCTGGGTGGTCAGGCAGGAGTGTTCCCCCAGGGCTGGCACAGTGCGGGCGCTGCTTTAGCCACTCCTGCACAGTGCAAAGCCAAGGCAATTTGGTTCTGTGGACTAAGGCGACCTTAGGATGTCTGTCCCACCCGCCCAGGATGTGGCACAGAAGACACACGAGACACTCCACAGTGAATCAGCTCAAGCATAGCTGAGTGATAAACTCGGGACTGCTGCTGCCAAATCTGGTCTGGCTCACGCGGAGTTGGGGTGACAGAGCCTCGATGAACCCAGCCTGACCTTACACAGAGTCACGAGCTGTCTCTGCACTGATCCCATCAGCATGTACAGTCTTAGCTCTATCATCCAGATTTTTCCAACGAAGTCCCATAACCTCATTGAGGATAGACAGTTTAGTATGTCGTTATTCCATTACCACGAAACAAGAAAAAGAGAATATTAACAATCTGTCCACTCAGGTCGGGTCGCTGCACGTGTGCACCCAGCCCTACACCACACACAGCCAGCCCTGTTTCACATGTGCAGAACAGGCACAACCTGGAAACAAGCTGTATCCTAAATTATATTATCTTTCTTCCTTTCTCTTCTGGTCAAAGGATGGCATAAAACTGCTCTCAAAATACGATGTTAAAGCAGGGTATCAATTACACAAACTTTAGTACGTGATTGAATATACTTCTCCGGAAGCAACTTCAGAAAGAGCAAGGAGCAAGGCTGTTCCAGGGCTGTTTTCAGGTCCCTGAGAATAGGCTGAGTTGACAATAATAACAAGAGCATGGAGGTGCAGGCAGTAACAGCCCTATACACACACCCAGCTGCAGAAAGGCAAGCAAACCACTGACTTTCTAGCAGTTCCTCCTCCTTTTGCTCTTCTCAGGCCCCATTTTTTCCTGGCCACTTATCATGCTTGCTCCATGTATCTGACCTCACAAGGGAATGAGAACAGGTAAGCAAGGATTTAGCAGGAGTCTCTACTGTGCTCTTTAAAACCCCCTGGAAAAACTGGCCCTTGGCAGGACCTCTGTCCTCAGCTCGCTCCAGCAGCCAGGGCTGGAACCGCTGCTCCTGCTGCCTTTCACTGTCCGAGGAGATAAACCCTGGGATTACACCCTAAATCTCTTCCTTGCAAATCAGAGGTAAACCCAGGGTCTTTCAAATTTTTTCATGAAATTATTTTTCAAATTCCTCCTAACAATAAAAGTGATGGGGACTCCACCAGCACCACAGCAGTAGGCAACAGCAGTATAGTATCACTCCAGGATTTCCTGTCTGGAGTTCAGGCTTCACGTCTGAAATACAACACACACACAACATTTGTATGACCGAGGAAACACAAGACGCTTGCCACACATTTATTATCTTCCTGGGGAAATGATATAGAGGACAAAAGAGACTATATTTACTCCCTCCCCAGCTGCTTTTACAATCTAATAATTTATTTCTCCTGGACATAAATTTCAGATTTAAACGAAATCCCTGAAACCTAAAGATGCCACATGGTAGAGGCTAGGGCAGTATTTCTTTCTGTTTTGGAGATGGGAGTGCCTTAATGCATTGCTCAGTTAACCAGGAGCCTTAAAATTTGGGGGAGGGGATGAAGGGGACAAGCAATTAGACTGTGGCAGGCCCTAAATGCAAATATAGGCAACTGTGATTACTATATTCATGCACAGAGTTAAAAATATCTGGTTATTGAAAATTATTTTCTCATTCCATGGGGGTTTATCTAGGTTTAGGCCAAGATATTTATTTTTTTCTGCAGCAGCTGTACTGGGGATTCTTTTACATTTTTCTTACACAGAAGCTATATATCATTCACATTTCCAAAAACTGAGGTGCTTTCTATGATGTAAGAAATCTCTACAATTAGAAACAACCATGTCCTCTTTCAGAAAGATAGAATACATCTCCAAACCCTTCTAGTCAGCAACTAAGGTAGCAGTGCTCTTAAAGCAAATGTAAAAATCCAGGGTACAAATTCATGTTAACTGTTACAGATATATCCATCTGTTAGCAAACTAACTACTGACTGAAACTGATGAACTCACTGAAATGCAATTTTCGAGTCTACTAGCGTCTGTTCTCTTCTAGTAATAAAGTAAATGCTTTTCAATAACTGTGCTGCTTTTGAATGCCAATTTCCATTTAAGCAGGTTCAGGTTCTCTCTTAAAAAAACCCCTAAAATTAAAATAGCAAATGCCTTTTCTTTCCAAAGGTCAAACTCAGCTTTTAAAGAACATGCAACATTTCAGCAAGGCAGAGAGGACAAAATTCCAATCAGATAAATGGGCTGTGCAATGATTGAGAACCACGGCTGCCTCAGGTTTCTGAATGGGCTGTAGGATAGAATTTGGCACAGTCTGATGTTGAAGCTTATATCTCTTTTACTGCAGACAAGAAATTCACTGAAATATATAAATAATGAATGTGGCTGGGGATCTCTGCTGGTACTACTGCTGGTTCTGCAAGATGCAGGAGCAGAAACATACACTGCTCCATGTTTTTGTTATTAGGGAATCCTTGTTCTCCAATAATAAACACAGAATATTTTATCTGAAATGGCTTCTGCAGCAAATACTGTATAAGTTTCAGCTTTCTAAAAGTGCCAGCAAATTGCAGAAAGATAAGTTACAAAGACGTACCTAATTTGCTGTGATGAATTGTGTGCATGCTTCAGTGATCAAAACTGCAGCTGAGACCCATTATATTTAATGATCTAGACATTTCTTGTGAAAACACTCAGGCATATACTGTTATGTCTGGACAAGCATCCCCATTTTGCTCTAGGAGAAAGCAAATGAAGAGACTGAACTTCTAAAAGGATGCTGTACACCACCCTTGATGAGCTCTTTAAAACTGAGGCTGATGAAGCTCCACTATTTTCCTTAAGTAATGCTTATGCTCTGCCCTTTCCAGTGCAGCAATCCTCTTCCTTTGAAAAATGAAGTCAGTTCCTTTGGATGCTAGCGACACTTACAGGAGGCAACAGAGCTAATCTATGCTCAGACCACAAACTAAGTCTCAGGGCAGCTACCACAGCAGAAGAAAATCAAAGGGGCTGTATTAGAGATCTCTTCCCACCAGCAAAGAAAAACTATGACGAGACTTTTCAGACAGAAAACAAAAGAAAAAAAAATATTTGCCGACATATTATACAAGTGTTCTTTTTCTATTTTAAGGACTATGTCCTGCTTACACAGGCATGTGCTACCAAGCTGGGTAGAGCCAAGCAGTGGTAGCTGGTTCTGCTGTCCCTGAGGACAGTTTTCCCACACATCCAGCTGTGCCAACAGCCATGCTCACAGACCCACAGCTTACGGCCCCTTTGCTCTGTGGCTCTACACAGAGCAGCAGGAAACCCTCCTATGGGGACAGGGATTTCACCTTGTGACCATGTGAAGGACTTCTGAATAAAGGGTCTGTGGTTTCCAGCCCTTTACATCTGTCTCCTCCAAAATTCTCCTGCATGGTACTGAGTATATTGTTCAACCCCTGCCTTTCCAACTTTGTAAAACAGGAAAAAACAAAGCCAGGAAAAGTGCTGGTAGGCTTAATTCATTCATAGTTATAAGAACCACGGACATCTGCAGAGAAAAGCCACAGAATTTTCCTGCTACCACAGATTCAAGAGCTCATGTTCTCTCTCCCCGGTCAGTCTCAATCTCCTCCTGTCCTTGTTCAAAAAAAACAGAGCAAGACATAAACGCGTGTTTTGACTCCAGAAATAAGGATTTCAAAGTGCTATTTCATTCACCTGAGGAACTGCTAAATACTATCACAGTGATAATTTGTGATAGTGTGGTAAAGAATGAAGAAAAGGTATTTGTTAATTGTTGACATAACAAAATTAATTTTCCATCCCTAAACTTTTCCTCATCTCTCCTGTGAGCTCTGATGCAATGTTACTGACTGGCACTGCTGAAATGCCAACTTGCATTTCTCATCCTTAATTTCTCTCTAAATGTCATTAGTAATTGTTATTGCCAGACCAGAGAGTGCAATCTGGTCTTTCCAAAAGAAAATCTATTTCTCATTTCTTCTCCTGTGCTTCCTCCTTTTGGTCAGGATGGATGTTTAACACATGTGCTTTGCTTCCAAGAGGATGGGAACACATTAATGTATCTGGAAGTACAACATTCCTGCTTTATTTATTTACATATAGCATGCCTGGATCCTTATGAATACCAAATTGTATATTCAGAAGGGTCTTCAAAGCACATCTTTCAAGAACACTAACAAGTCTTAATTGAATAAAGCTAACAAGTAGGGGAAGGAAACACCCTTTAATCTGTGCATACAGACTCCTCTCTGGATGCTTCTGTAAATTACTCTTTTGGTGGGTAACAATGTTGTCAAATATAAAAGCACATGGTATGATTTTTCTCTCTTTCTGTCACACAGAAGAAAATCCTTTTCAGTGAGATGAGTAAACTGGTCTAGCTTTGGTCTGGATTAAGGTCTAACCCTAACTGACCCACACAAGTAAAAGTGGTGTCCAGCACTAAGCAGAGAGGTGAGCTTAGACATCTGTGTGCAAAGGAAAACCTGCCAGTGTAAAAGGCTGGCTCCTTGCACATCACTATGTATTGAGCCAGCAATTTGTATAGTTAAGTGCAGCATCTACAAAATTTGGTCTCCGATACTTAAAGGCAAGTAGTACCTTGGCACTTTGAGTCAATTTTAGAAGGGACTCTGTCATGACAGACCTTTAACTGAGTTCCCCATAATCAGCACATCTTTCATTTGCATGTCTGCATTATATTTTGCAATGTATATAAAGTAATTAATTCAAAGCTAAGCTGCATTTCCATATCCATTAACTAAAGGCATCTTATCTCAAAATAAATAGACATTTGGACATTTCCAGCCAGGAATTGTGCTTTCAATAAACACAATTGATGCATATACATTGTCTCTTGGCGGCTTACACTCCTGCCCATCTGTTGGGATGGCATGGTGCCTACGCAAAAGTTGGTTGGACCCTTGCCCTAGGGCATAGATGACAGGCAACGACGGGTTTAGCTGGGCAGCCTGAGCACCAGATCCAAGTGCCATCTCAGCTGTAGGAAGCCCCTTCTGTGTGCCAGCGCTGCCACATTGGAACGACATGCCTCCTTACACTTGATCACACATGTTGACACTTGGGTGCGCTTAAGTGCATTAATGACTGAAACGATGCCTTTCACCTGGCTCAAATCTTCCTCCCCCTACTCTGCATCGCTGCTCGGTTTTCTGCACATTTTCATGTGGCTGTGGACACTCTGTCAGCCAGGGCCAGCCACAGAACAGCGTTAATGTTGTGAGAAATGAAGGAGGGTTTTTTGTTATGGGCCATGCTGCTCCAGTGCCAGACATTTCTTCATCTCAGGTGAGAGATCTTTCTGCAACTCACTGAAGACACCTCAAAGAGGACAGAGATGCAGCAATATATTGATCACAATCATCTTTCCAATCATCTTACGTCAAGCACAGGGCAATTCAATATTTCTGCACCATTCTTTGTTGCAGCAGATGTGGCCACGCAAAGAGGCCACCCAGTCTGGATGATCTTGCTGTTCCAACAGCCACCCCAGCCCCTGGCTCAGCAAACACTAGCTCCCTGTGTGCTAGGGAAGAAGGTGCTGACAAATCACACAGAGGTGCATGAGCATGAACAGCCCTTGTTCTTACATCAACCTCTGTGGATGTCAGGCCCAGGAAACCTCTGGCGTCCCCTGCCCAGAACCTCAAGTGCAGCTTTGGCAGACCCAGCAACAGCCCCATGTAGCCTACAAAGGTGTTTCTTAGCTTTGGTCTTTATGAAAGCCTGTTCCAAATTTTTAAACAGCCATGTATTCCTGCTCCCCTGAATTTAAGCACAAGTATTGAAAACCAGAGACCTAATAGGTAAAACTCTTCCCTACTGTGACAACAGATCAGAGATAAAACTTGTGGTTTTGCAGTCCATAAAAAAATGTTCAGGCAGGCAGACTCAACATGATGGGTATGTGCCTACAGCACTTTTAATTTTTAATTATTGTTAGTTATAATTATCTGACTGCGTCTGAATGAAACCCAGCAATATGGCTGGAATAGATTTTGGTAGTCGTGTAATTTATTAGCTTTGTAACTACTAATAATTAAAATTTAACAATACTCCAAGCACCATAGCAACATTTTTTTTTAAGAAACACTAGCCAAATCTGCTAGGATAACTGACTAGGTAATTTTCAGTATTTTAAAGGAGGACTAATATTTTAAAAATTAAAAAAAAAGGAAAAAAAAAGAAGAGAAAAAAAGAGGGAAAGATAGACAACAGACTCTTAAATGCCCATCAACCACCAAAATGCAAAGATTAAAAAAATCTGTTTTAAAAGAAAAAAAATGGATTTTTACTTGCAGAGAATTAATTCTATACATTATTTTGTGTGTCCTTTGTATGAAACCTAGAAAGAGTTCAGAGTATTTTCCAGTAAGAAGCTCCTGATGTTTAACATCCAAATCATACATAAGTTCTGAAATATAGCAAAAGTTACAGCAAAGGAAGCACTGCTTTGAGATAGAGCCACATTTCAGGTCCTATTTGTCCTGCCACCCACACACTCTCCAGGGAAATACACTTTATACAACTTCATCAAGATATCATAGATTTGCCTTTCTCTCCACTGTCTGTATGGACACTGGAGCCCAGAAGCACTGAGATACTTCAGTGTTGCAATCACACTTCTATTTAAGTAAGCTTTCTTATATCTCCAGAAAGTAAGTGAAGTCCATTTCTCAAACAGGAGCTGGAGCCATTAACCCCTAAAAGATTTGGAATAGCTGGGTACAGATCCAAAATTGTCTAAGTCTTTCTTCAGTGCTCTGACCATTGGTGGTGAAATGAGCCCTGAGATGCAGCCCTGCAGACTCACCTCTGTGCAGGTGGGTCACAGCCAAGCCAAGAGGCTCTCAGTCTCCTCTGTGCTTCAGGGGACACTGCTGTACCCAGATGGCTCCAAGCATCACTGGCATAAGCAGCTGGAGATGTTGCTCCCCATTGCCCCACTCCCAGGGAGGCCAGCACAGGTCCAGAGCAGCCTCTTCACAACCCCCATCGGGTCACATCAGACTGTGGGGTGGTTGCGGTGCCCCCACGCCTGGGCAGGTTTCACTGCTCTACAGGAGGCACATCTAACATCAAGCTGACATTAAAAGCAGTCTCAAAAAAAGAAAACTTGCTTAGGGCTTGATCTGCTGTAATCAGCAGAAAGAATCCCAAGGACTTTGATGTGGACCAAATCAAGCCCCTGGAGGACGTTCATGGTAAATCATTATTAATATAATGAGTGCAATTTCTGTGCAGCAGCTCATGCCTGTTTATGGATATATGAAAATTGCCAGCTTTTCACATAAAATAAAATGAGAGGGGAGACAGACCACAGTGTTAGCCAATGAGCCATAGTAGCCACTCTCTTTTTGATATGTGTATATTTAAAGAAACTGGGCACTTAAAATGACAGCAAATTCTGCCAGTGAAGCTCCCTTAATTTAGTGGTTTGACATATCTCCAAATCTGAACAGAAAAGAAAGCCCTTTATTCATAGCAGGCAATAAAACACCTGAACACCTGTGCTAGGAAAGACCTGGCAGGTACCCTGCTCCCTTGGTACCTGGATTATTTGTGCATTGTTTATTATATCCCTTGCCTTAGTTTTCATCAATTGTAATCATTTAGGGGGAAACAGTATGATTAACAGTACACAAGCAAACAGCAGGAATTAATCCTTTAAATACAAATACTTCACTGGTTATGTGATGGCTCCTTGAAAAAGCAGTGTGGCAAAAGAGTACATACAAAAATCTTGCTTAAGTTTCCTCTGAAAATCACTGCTCAGTCACAATTTGCTTAATGCAATTCTCGATGCAAGAAACTGAGGAGGGATCTCTCCTTGCTGTGAATCACACCACAAATATAACTCTCAGCACCCATTATGTGTCATCATTTCTGACCCACCTTCAGTGTTGGCAGGGTTCCCTGCTATGGTTTAAATAGTAAAGATCAAAATTTCAGTTTTGTCAAAGAGCTAGCTCATCTCCCATGTCCAAGTGCCCTGTGTGCTGTGGTGGCTCTGGCTGCCTCCAAGGAGCAGGAATGCCAGGGGGGCTGGCAGCTCCCAGCACAGCTCCTGGGGATGGGGCTCTGTTTAAAGGGCTCCTTCTGTGCTGCACGTGAGGAACCCCCAACCCTCCACCTCTACACTTGTTTCAGTGAGCATTTCAGTAGGGGGAACGAAATGCCATAGCCTCAGTGTTTCATATAATAGCTATAAATTTATTTTTTTTCTGGGAGATTCTCATCATATTCATAGCTGTCAATCTTACAAACTGATGATGTGAAAAACGTGGAGCTGCCAGCCTTTCCTCTTATGCCCTAAGGGTGTGTGGGGTTATCATACATGCTGTTTCCTTTGTGTTTCATACTTAACCTTACCATGTTTTCTTTCCTTATTTCCAGTGAGATAATGTAAGCAGTTAAACAGTGTTTTCTTTTCTTGTGGCAGTATCATCAAGGTAACCTCACTTACTCATTGTTCCAGATTCTCACCCAAATTCTCACCCATTTATAAAGTAAGCTCAGTTCCTCAGAGCTTTCTTAAGCCTTGGTCTTACAGCTCCATCAGATGGTGTAAACTTCAAAGCATAAACCTATTTTAAAATACAACTACTAGTTCAGCAGCGCAAAGAGGGTTTGGTCACTTCCAGAGTGTTGAGCTACCAAAGCAGTATCTGCACCAGCCACTAACAGCACATTCACAGCAGCAACAGTTTCTCATCACATGGCACACGTGCCTTCTGGGCTTACTTAGCGTTTACCCTGACTGTTTAAAAGAAATGTTCACAAATCAGCAGGGCTAATCCATGGCACTCCATGACATGTCCAAAAGTTACCTTTTCCCTGTGCAGCCTGTCATTTTCCCCACCCTCCCTGATTTTCCTGCTTTTCTGTAAGCATCCCACTCTGAATTTCTTCTTGAAATAGCTGAATGTTCAATTTTTTAAAAAGTATTTTCAGTGGTTTCACTTATGAATACGAAGAAGTGAAACAATGTGTAGGTTCAGGTTTCGATACTAGTTATTTTATGCCAGTGGGAAAGCAAGTTCAGAACTGAAAAGTCAAATTCATCAAGCGAAACCCCTTGATGGATGGTGATTTGCCCACATTAGAATAATTGCACAGTTAAAGAGAATGAAAGGTTTATGCAGATTTAACCCTAACTAGCAGCTGAACAACTGGTTCACTGAAATAATACTAAATCTTCATTACTCAACAAAAATATAACCAATAGTTGAGAAATTTAGAACAGGCAACTTACACATCAGAAACTAATGAGATAACTATGCCAAGGCAGACTGGTTCAAAAGTCTTGAGCATTTCTAACGGATTTATACACACATTTTGTGTCCTCCTTGGCTCCTGTATTTGTATTGGTAAATTCCCTGGCATCAAGTAAACACACATTTCTGAGTCACTACCGAAATAAAGACTAAAACTGTGCAGCTAAGTATTGAATTTTCATTCAGCCAACACTATTCAAAACTACTCGTGTAATTATTATGAGCAGAAAAATTTTCAGTGCACAAAAATTCTGCATAAAAACTGGAAAATTATAATCATGATTTATCTGATTAAAGCTGACATTTGCTGCAATTTTGCAAGGCACAAAACTTCAGAATTGAAACACTATGTAATTAAAATTCTTAATTGCAAAAAATGGGCCGCCGTTAAGACTATAATTCAACCAGGTTCTCTTTATTTGATCATCTGATTTTAAAGGTTAATGCAGTGACCTAGGAAGCCAATGTGCCCATTTTAATTGTGCTGGCATTTTGACCAAACACCACTTTAAGGGAAATATGGGAGGAAAAATCAGAGCTGGCTTTGTAAGCCACTGCTGCCTTCACAAAGCATTCATAGTGAGAACACACAAACCCAAAATCTGCTGACTTTATTAAAATATTAACAAGGTATAGTTAAAACTTTTGTACACTTATGCAAATCAGGTCGCTAGAACAAGGGAAAGAAGAGATCCCCTGGGAGAAAAAATAAAATAAAATCAACAAAGTGAAAAGATCAGCCATCCTTCCACAGCATGACAGCACAACACAAGAGGCAGCAGCTTGGGAATTCAGCAAGATAAATAAAAATCCTCCAAAGTTTAAGTAAATCATAGTTTATAAAGCTAATAGATTTAAATGAGGCATATGGTACCATTCTATAAAAAGACCACATTTCCCAGGGGGTGGGAGCAGTATTTTGGTGGCCATGCTATACAGGTGACGTATGTGTGAGGCCAGCCAGGGTGGGCACCTCCTCATGAGCTCTGTAGGGGGGCAGGCTCTGGTGCTTCATTCCCCATGAGGTTCCAGGCACACACACCATGAGGTTTCTGTATCTGTGTGAGTTTAGCATTAGAAGTATCAGTGTGATTTAAACCCCAGCCTCACTGCCATGGCTCTAAGGAGGCCCCTGGGGCCGGGGCCCCAAGAGTGGCTACAGCAGCAGGACAGGGTCCAGCCCCTCCAGAGGGTTTGCTGCACTCAGGAACAGATGTGGGCCAAGCACTGGCTTTGTGGAGGCTACAACTGCTGTGGCTGCAGCCTGCAGTGTTGCCAGGAAAACTGCTATGTAAGGCCTGGTTTGCAGAACCTGCAGCTTGTTAATGTGCTACTGCCTTGGTGGAGCCTCTAATTAAGCATTGTTGGAGCTGCACCCACGCTTTGCTCTCATAACTCAGTAGGGAAAATTCCTTTACTTCTGAATTAACAGTGAGGAAGGGGATGGGGCAGCTACCATTTGCTTAGTCTTTGTATGTTAATCAGTCCCTAAATTATTAATAGAGAAAAAGAAATTATTTACAAGGTGTTTGACGTAGACATGTAAGGAGGCAGCAACACTACTGTCAAGAGAAATACTCATAAATCATTATCTCTCTCTTGTCTTATTTATTTATTTATTCTAGCCATGCTCAGAGACCCCTTTCTCCTCAAAGCACCCAGGGAGGCAGGAGGAGTCTGAGAGACTGTTTAAGGCAGAAGAGACCATACTAAGGTTAGGCACCTTTTCTAAATGCTGCACAAGGGTGACAGCTGCACAGAGAAATCAACAGCTTTAGCTTTGCTTTTACTCCTGTTGTAAACATACCTGAAGCTCTGTTTGAAAGAAGAACTTCTGTGGGCACTGGGAACAGTCATAAATTTTGTCTTCCTGCCCGTGGACTGCAAAGATGTGCTGCTGCAGTTTATTTGCCTGTACAAAAACTGAAACGACATAGTAGGATTAGTTAAGATTGCTTTGTATAAGGCATCTGGCCTCGAACTACACTTCAGAGTCTTTGCAATTGTAACAAGTCCAAGGATATCTGCCAGGGAAGTGCCGATACACTCTCTTCAGCAGAATTTCCTTACAAGTAGTCAATTTAGAGTCTCCAGGCTGACAGTCAGCTTACTTCTAACAGACACTATATCCTGTATGGATTTTTGATATTTCACATAAAGCTAACACTGTCCACGGGTAGCTGGAAGAACTCAGTCATCAGACCAAAGAGAGGATGTCACCATTCCCACAGGGAGCCCTGGGCCCACGGCAGGTGCATCGGATGCATTTTTAATGCAGGACAACTGGGCCAGGAGAAGCCTTGATGGCTGGTCTGGAAGAGACATGGCCCAGAACAGCATTTCCCACAGACATGTGAATCTGAAAGGGCAGGCTTGCCACGATTTTTAGACCTTTTAAATAGGTTGTCCATTAGGTATAAAAAAAAGGATGATGATTTAACCTCACAAATATCACAGCATCTACATTATGATTATGACTTTAGCTGGTTAAAAAAATATATCTCATTTCATTTTTGTCTCACTTTATATGAATCTGTATGTGAAAATGACTTCTTCAGTGGAATTCAACACATGCACCCAAAGAAGTTTTTTCAACAGCACATTTCAGGAAAGGATAAATTATCTCCAAGCTCATGCAAACACCATGTTCTCAAACTTTGAGCCGAACCCTAAAGAGCTTGGGTTCACCTTATTCCCATCAAAGTTTAAGGAATCTCAGGTGCTGCCATGCCCCTTTACTGACAATAAGTCCAAACCATCTCTCAAACAGATTGGAAATGCGGATGTTAACTACTGTTTTGAAGAGAGTATAAAAGGCAGCCTTTAGCATGCACCCTGCAGATCCTTGAAAAGCAAGATCACCCATGATCATTTTCATTTATGAGACAGCTTAAAATGATCTACAGGGAAGGAATACCTAGCAAAATCTCAGACAGGAGTTAGAAATGTGCCACTGGAAGAAAATTGGGCTTAAAGAAACCTCTGAGAGAACAGCTGGCAAAACCATGCAGTTGTACAGTTTGGTCTTATCAAACCTTTATTCCCATGAGCCTCAGCAGTGTGAGTGGACCATTAACCACCTGGCCTTTAAAGGGTCCTTGCTCAGGTGAATAAGGGCTTGCAAGAGCAGGTCCATACTTTGCACGTCCTGCACTTGGAAACACATAACACCTTGAAGCCACACAAGGTATAATGTAAAGGCTTTGAATTGTGGGGGGCCATGCAGAGCCTGCTGCGTGCAGCAGTGCTGCTCAGTGTCAAATGCCACAGTGCTGCTTGTCAGAGCGAGCCCCAGACTCAGACAGACAATATCTGAACATTTCCAAGCACAGTATTTCTTTTTCCCAAGGAAAGGAATACAGTATTTTACAAATCCCCCGAGTGTCATTTCTGGATCTAGCCATGCACGCTGAGGCTTGTCTTGGCCTCCCTGTCTTACCTGTGAAACAAACAGGGCATTTGAATGTGCCTCCCATCCCCTCAAAGCTGTGCTCAATCAGGTGACACAGGAGCTTTGCCGGAGAGTCAAACATCTGGTTACACAGCTTGCACTCATGATTGATGCCTTCCTCTGCAAGGTTCAAATGATACAACTTGTTAGTGACACAGCAGATTAGCGTCGGGGATGCAGCAGCAGTCGGCGAGGAACGGCTGTGCCTGCGCTCACGGCTTCAAGGACCCACAGCCCCAGCCCCAGCCCTGGCCTCAGCACCAAAGCAGGGTGAGCATTCACGGGTACAGTCCCAGCCACGTTTAGGGGTGGTGATTTTGGGCTGCGATGAAAGCGGCCCTGCACTCAACCCATGGGGAACACACGCGCCTGCTCCCAGGCTCCCAACAACACAGCGCTGCTCCACCTTGCCTCCTGCCACAAAGGGAGAGCAGCCCTGCCCTGGGTATAGATTATTAATAGTCAAACAGCATTTAAAACTACTTTCATAGTGTGAATTCAACACCAAAACTGACAGAGGGCTGAAATGCCATCTTCACCTTAGACTGTACTGCAAACACACAGGGAAGGAAGGAACTATTGGAGAATAACAGGAACCCAGAGCAGAGAGTCAGTCTAAATTTTATCTCTTGGCTTTTTCCATGGTGAAGAGAGATCATTGAAGGTTTTTAAATGTAATTTGAAAGTGTTATTTCCGTGTCACATATTTTAAGTATTGAATACACAGGACCCATTTCAAATGCCTCTATATCCTAGCTGAACTCAGGGAAATAACAATAATTATTACCCTTGGTTCAAGTCTACCACTTTTGTAAGATGATATGCTTCTCTGTTTATTGAAATTTGTGGTTCTGGGTGCAGCTGGGAACTTTTTTTGACATACTGAAGCCATATTAAAGCAATTTTTACACATAAAACTGTTTGCTTGAAGAGAGGGAGCTGAAAAAATTTAGACAACATAACATACAGTTTATATATAAATCAGAAACCACCCAAAATTTTTTTAAATTGTGGATGGTTTCTGCAAATACTTGCCGAAAATGTGTCTTTCCTTCACTGTGGCAGCACACGAACTTCTCATGAAAACATACTTTAAAAACTAAATAAATTCTGTCTTTTGTTGTACGCATCTTCGAATATCACCACTTCAATTTTTATTTCCAAGATAGCTAATTACTACATTATACCATGAACCACTCTCTTGCCAAACACATTTGGATATTATGAATAATAGGAGCCTTCAAAAGCACTGTCTTTACTTACAGTTGCTTTAAATTAGCTTTTGCTATCTTTAAAGCGGCTAAAAAAAAAGGAGATTATTGTTTTCTATAAAGCCTCTGGTACTCTCAGGAACCCAAAGCCCTTGTAGAAGCTGGTGATTTATGTGCCAGGGCAGGCAAACAGCAGGATTCTGCACTTGGGACGCTGGGCACAGCTCGTACCCAAGCACATGGCATGTTTGCTGCTGGAGGTAATTCCCAGAGCACGTGAGCCTTGAAGGGTGCATTGTGAAAAATAACAAAAAAAAAAAAGAAAAAAAAAAACAAACAAACACAAAACCATGCAGTGCCTTGTGCAGCAGCATATGCCAGTGGAGAGCTGCCTGTGCTGCCAGGTGGGCTCTGGAAATCCTCATGGCAATGTGTGCTCTGCCCTGCCCAGGGTGCTCATGGTGAGTGCCGGCATTGGAGCTGCCACGGGGAAGGGGGAGGCACAGTATGGGGAGAAGGAAACAGGTGGGTTGGGAAGGAGATAAAAAGAGAAAAGGAAAGGGAGGAAAGAGTCAGAAACAGAAAGATGAAAGGGCTGGTAGCTCCATGACAGCAGCTCTACAAATTCCCTGGGAAGACATAACCAGAGACTGGGATATTTCTAGAACGCCACAAGGTTTGCAGTGCTCTGTTTGGGCAGCCACTATGGGCAGGCACGTGGCCCTCTCTGATGTGTGGGCTTCCCACCTGGCCTCTCTCCTTTCTGTAGTGTAAGGCTGGCTTCTCCCATCAGACTCTTGCCTGAAAAGTTTTGGCTTTGTGCAATCTTTGCAATCTGTTCTGGAGGGGAGGAGAGATGGGGAAGGGACATGTGCCTCCTGCTGAGCACGCCCAGCCACACTGCTGTGTACAGCAACCAAGCACTGCAATAAACCTGCAGAGGACAAAGCAGGTACTGGGGGGAATGGAACAAATTCCTTCTACAAGTAAATCAGAGAAATCATGTTTGACATTAATTTTCTACCCTCTGCATACTGGGTATTTGGAAAACAGTGATTCATGTACAGCCTGAGGTCCGGTGTGAGCACATGTGTTAATAAATACAAGCAGACACATACTGATGACTAGACAGCTGCTCCTTTTGCAGCCTAAATACCTATAATTTGAGTAAAATTAAAAAAAAACCTGCCAAACCAAACAATGCTCAGCATTTCAACTGAAGTATATTCTTACAAGCTTGGTATGTTTAATTAGGTAACAGAGACTGTGTATTTTCTTGGCTGATCCCTGCAGTATTTTAAATAGTTAAACCCATAACAAACAAACTAAAACTCGAATGAAAAATAATAAAACATAATGGGTTCCTGCAGATCTGGAAATTTATCCCACTCGAGGCAAGACCTTTTGATTTGCAAATCCACTTCTGAATTATAAGGCCTTCTCCTCACCGGTGGGGGTTTTTATTCCACTCCCACAGGAGTCCATTATGTATTTCTTGTGTCTATAAAACCATCCAGAAAGAAAAAAGGGGGGAAAAAGTACCATGGTTAGCATGACAAACGTTTCTCTTTTCATGCATGTGTATTCAAAATATGAAAATGCCCAAAGATATAGATAGAATTGCTGCTATAATCACTCTCTCCTCTATGGCATTTTACAGCATATTATTTTACACAGAAACACAGCACATGTATAGGGATACTCAGTCACCTTTGCAGAATAACTTCCTTGAATTATATAAGATCACATAGGTACATGCAAGGAGGCTTTTTGACAATGCAGCATGACAGCCAATGTTCCAGTCAAATGTGTGGTGCTGGGTGTTAGCAACGGAAAACATATCATCATTTCCCTCATTCTTATTCATATTTTTTTTTAAACATGACAAGCATCTATGAGAGACCTACATAACTCAAGTGAATTATGCAGCCCCTCTCATTTGTAAAATAAAATGCATATTTTTACAGCTTGTTAGGGAGATCTTCTCCCATTTCTTCATAAGTGTATCTGTGTGGGGATCGAGCGATTGCAGGACTAAACGAGCAATGCACAGCAAACAAGAATCTTGGGTTTCTTGGCTTTTTTTTTTTTTCCTGAGCTCAAAATAATAAACATTAATTTTACACTTCATTTCTCAAAAAAATAATAGGATATGCTCTTGTTTAAAACAAGCAGGCCTGCTGTATTCTGTCAGGCTGAAACTATGTCAGGCCAAAAGAGGAACAGAGCGCTTTGTGTAAAAGTATCATGGGGAGATGATAGTATCCTGTAATGTTTTCAGTACCTACTTTTGTCTCCAAAAGCATTTGATCCCTGGCAGACACATACTTATTTCCATACTGGTCTTGAGGGAAGCCAGTAGGAATGAGAGCTGATTATCTGAATCCTGAAGGTGAAACCTGGGTGGTGCCCACTGATGTCAAAGGCAGGCATTTGTATAAATTTGGAGGTACATAATTTACTGCCTGTTAGTGAGGATTAGTGGGTTGTGCAGACCCAGCTGAACTGCGGTGGCAAAGCACGTCGCTCATTGTTCCCAAGTTTGGGTGCGTTTGCAGGATAGTTTTAAATATGTTGATAGGGTGCTTAGTAGCACTTACACTGTCATTCTGCCCATTTTAGAGTGGGAATATGGTTCTCCATAAAGCTATTTCTGCTGCAGCAATGTGCATTTAATACATATTACAATGAGTCTCTAAGCCTCTAAGAGAACCGACACCAGCAGCCTCCTGGCGAGGATGCAGTATAATTAATAATGCTGTATTAAACCCGTGTACTGTATCAGCTGCATTTCTAATTATAACTATATTAATGGCAATATTAAAGTATGCATTAACACTGTCATGTACTGACACGTTATCATACCAAAAAAGGGAGATCTGAACAACAAAAATCAAGATTGTCTTTACTGTTAGTTAAAACTTCTCTCTTCAACTTGATTTAATAAAGCGAAATTTTCCCTTATGGAATAACTGCAATAGTCCTAATTTGAGAGATCGTGTAAGACAATCTGATGCTCATTCCTGACAACACCACATGCATCCTGTACTATAGCATCCCAGAGCAGTATATTTCTACTCCACTGCAGCAAATTAAGGCAATAAAGGGGAATTTCTTTCCTGTACTCAGATGTTCACATCCACGAGTTAACCATGCTTTTAATGAACTTTGAAATACTGTGAGTCAGTGTAACAAAGCATTAATATACTGTGTTCACAGAGAACCTTCTCCTGTCCATTAGATCATAAATTTGGTAGAATTAAATGGGCCATGTGCTCTAATTATAGTAGAAATAAATAGAAATTGGAATGAACACAGGGAAATAAAATGAAAACTGCATGGAACTATTCTGTTTATGCAATTCATTTCCTAGTAAATAAGTAATCAAAGGGAAAAATTTATAACATAAGAAAAGAAGGAGCTTCCCCAGTAATTTTTTCCATGTGGCTGTGAAGGAGTAAGGGACTGGAACCAGGGTAGGATGACAGTGATGGACACCCCTCTCCAAAACAAAGCCTGCAGAGAACCCCTTCGACCCCTCATCTGGCTGGCAACACTCCACCACTGGTATTCATTTAAAACAATCCAACAATAGAGGTAAAACCAAGGTCTGAGAACACACTGTGACTGCTACAAGGGGACGGCAAATTCGCAGATGCTCACATCGGATGAAGACGATGTCTGCTGTACAGATGACATTTCCTCACCGCCATTGCTGCCTAAGCCCATGACCTGCTATACAAACCATTTGGACCACACTGCTCCATTAGATTTTTGTAATTAATCCCAGAGGATGTAGCCAAGCCCCTTCCTTGCTGTTTGGGCAGCTGCAGGGTGAGGAGACTCTGTGCTCCTGCCCTGGCCGGGCCGGCAGCACAGAGCTGCTCTGCAGCGCGGTGCCCCAGTGATTAGGCAGCCCGGGCGGTGAAAGGCAGCGGATTGATGGCGTGGCAGCAGAAATGTCACCTGGGGAGCTGGGTGCCGTCCTCCCAGGGATGCTGGAGGTCAGTTACTATGGCAACGCCGAATGAGCTCAACCTTGTAACTGACCCTTATCTTTTTTTGATCTGTAGCCCCCCTGGGACCTTGGCTGGAAATCAACTGGAAAATAATCTGGTCACATATCAGAAAGAAAACTATTTATACTTATTTATCCAGGTAGAGCTCATATCTCCCTTTGACGACTCTGCCGGACTAAAGACACCCATCATGTTCCCTCAGTGTTTTGCGCGGCTGTGCAGGAACACCCAGCTCCGCGCTGCGAGAAGCCATGCCAGACCCCCCCGCCACTGCAAAACACACACACAAATTGCCACAGATATCTGTGCTCATGGGCTCTACTGATATATTGCCAAAATCTTGCCTTGCTCTCGCCCCCCAACTTGCCCATGTGGATAAACATACACCTACACCCCTTCTTAGATGGTTTAATATTTTATGTTGCTATCCGCTAATCATATTCTTTTGTGCTTTATCTCTCTGCTGAAATATGATTCTGCTTTGAAATATATTTATATGATCTAGAATGGCACAACACTGATGTCTTTTATGAGCTGAAGATTGTTTAATAAAATCTTGCATTCCTGCTTCATGCTTATGACAATTTTACTATTATAAGTTTTCAAGGGATATGAGAGCTGTCCACCGTGGTTAGAAACATCACTTTAATGAAAAATGATAACATAGGCGCTTGGATTTTTCTAGAAACTATGTAGGGAAAACCAAGAAAAATACACACAAATGTATGTTGGGAACTCTGTATTTTTGTTGGTTTTCCTCACATTTGCCTTTGGATAAGGTTCGTTAAAATCAGTTCTGTTCTTCATAGCTTTCCAAGGGACAGGCAGCCTGGACAAAGGTCTATCAGCACAAAGGGGCTATCGCTCTTCTCCAGGTGGGGAAGCTCTCTGGGGCAATGGGATTTGGGAAATCTGGAAGATATTAGGAGACAGAAGCCACAAAACTTGCTGGCAAACATAGGGGCTAGAGGAAGAGCTCATGGATTCCTGGTAACAAACAAGGTTTCTTGTCATGTACTTCTTTGCCCTCAAAAAGGTATTCTTTTCCAGGCTAAATTAGCCCAACCACACAACGGGTTTTAAATTCTTTCATCATCTCAGGGGACCTCAAGCTCAAAATATGCAGAATTAGATGCCAAATTATTTATAGGGTAGCTTGTAAGTTCACTGCCTCCAGTACATGTCAGTACACTGCAATATTAAAATGACCATCAAAAAGAAGCACAGTCCCAGAGGGACTGGGGATGAGATTGCAGGGAGTTTCCTACTGACTGCGATGGCAGTTCCTGTGCTGCTTCAGAGCCTCTGCCTCCCTCCCCTGCAGGCTGTGCCCCCACTCCACTGCTTTCCTAAGGGGAAGGCTGAGCCTCAGGCACACAAGATGGGTCTGCCGGGCCCAGCTTCATCAACTTAATTTTCAGTTTACAAGAAAAATAAAATCTGAAAGTTCAAAGGAGTTCATGGAGTTGTGCATCATCTATCTGCTGACTGCAGAGCCCCAGAGGGACGCGCCTGCAGAGCTTTATTTTAGATTTAGATATTAATCTGGAAAACTGCATAAAGATAACTTATAGAAATGCACTATACTTTAGCACAGTAACTTCACACTTCATGAGCCTTTCTCTGAAGATGCCTTTTTTTAACAGCCTATGTTAAAACTTTTTGTGGACTAAAGCCTGATAGGTATGGCTGTTCCTTCACAATAGTTAATCAACTATTAAGGAATAACTCCCTTGGCTTCCATGTAAACGCAAAACCCATATAGGAAAAGAAACACATGCTGCCTTTGAGGGTGCAAGCCCATACACCCACACACAGAATTAGCTTTATCCAGACAAATGAATGCCTAAGAATGACTAGAGTTTAATAAGAACACAACTCAACCCAAGTAATGTATTTCCATGTTTTGAAATATTCACAGTTGTGTTATTTCAAGTTTAATGTCAATACCTGATGGAACTGAAGTAACACAGCCCTGAATCCAAGCCCATGGCCACACAGCCCAATATGTACTATCCTTTCTCATGCCATTGTGCTGCTGAAACCTAAATATCCCTTATTACTCCTGGTCTCTTCTCCACTCTCTTCTCTGGGAGCAGCTCCCTGCATTATTACACAGAGGGAATACATTCATCCTCCCAACCTACTGACAATATCACATCGAAGAGCTCAATACAGACAAACAGCAATAACTAGTATCTACTTGGCATCTATTCTTCTTGTGAAATTAAAAATTAAAATTAAAACATCATTATACTCTTATTAAACATCCCACTGGAATATGCCAAGTGCTTTTAAAACATGCAAAGCTTTAAACCGCGTTGAAATGGGTGTAAAGCCCTTTTTACTCATTTTACAGGCCTGGCACATTCCCCAGATTCAGCACCAGGGCCACCAGAGCCGCAAGGTGCCCCCTCCCCACTGCATTCCACCCAGACCTCCTGCAGGCCCAGTGTGCCTCGGCTGTGGTGACACAGGGGCCCCCAGAGCTGCCAGGATGCGAGTGAAAGTTGCCAAAGGCAAAGCCTTCCCTCTCACCAACATCCCCCTCCCCTGCCCGGGGCACCTGTGCACAGGGTGGCAGCTGCATCCCACAGCCACTGCTCAAAAGCCAAACTCTGGGTGCATTTTTGTCTGCTTAAAGGCATTTTTGCCTGCTCCTGGGGTGGGGATCCCAGTGAGGGCAGGAAGCCTCCTGAGCTAACCGGGCACATTCGGGACAGCACACGGTATGTTTTAAACATGCAAAGTCCCGCTGATGTGTATCACTGATCTTCAGATTACAATTTCCCAAGTACACATTGACACGATAGACTTTAAATCTATCGTGTAAATAATCATCAGATTAATGGTCTCTAATAATATATAATTAACATGACAGACAGGCTACAAGCCAGTTGTTCTCAGCTACGCCCAGCAACGCACAGAGCAGGAGAAAGGCATTAACCACTCCCATGGTGGCATCAGGGAAGCAGAAAAACTGGTAAAAGGAGAAATAAAAACAGAATATTTAGCAAAATGAAAACACAAAAATGTACAGTTTAACTGAGAAACACTGGAGGTTCTTTAAGGCATCAAAATACAATAAATGTCAAACTTTTGGGGTTTTTTTGAGGGGGTGGGGGGAAAGGTAGAGTTTTATTTGCATCAGCAAAGAAAAATTGCGTTATCCCTGCATTGGTGCAATGCCTCTTGAGTGAGGACACGTGAACTGGTATGAGGGGCCATATTCTGATATTGCAATTTCTGCATAAACATGGAAATACGTATCCAGCAATGTGGATATACTTTATAGCAGTATATGCTATGGTCATATTAAAGCTTACATTAGTATAGATATCTGGGAAATGGTACAGTGGGCATAAAGTTATAAGTGCAAGCAAAAACCAGCCATGAGCATTATTTCTGTGGCAGATCACCAAAGAGCTCAGACACTGGCTAAACACTGCACCCCCATAATGCTGGGGCAGTGTGCATCCACTTAGTCAGATTAAACAAATGCATTTCTTTTAAACAGGGATTCAATTTCTTATTAAGAAACGGTACTGCGAGGGAAAAGCCTCTGGTTAAAAAGCAATCTCTTATGGCATTTCTAGCAACTTACAGACCGAAATTTTTCTTTGAAACACATGCAGACAAGCAAAAAACTCAGAAATATCTCAGCTTTTTCTTGGAAAATAAAAATGGTGGTTACCCAGCTGTCTTGACATGATCATTCAGCACAACTGCACCAGAGCTTACTTGTTTGTATGAGGGCTGAACACGTCACAGCCCAGCCTAGAGAGGCTCCTGCCCCACACCCCTACACCAAGGCCCCTCCCTCACTCCTTCTCCCCACAGACCAGGGCTGGAGCTCAGGGACACAAACCAGTTATTGGAGCTGACAAAATGAGATGCCATTGCAAATAGAGGGAACCAAGGGTGACTAAATAAGGTCTGGCTGGCTAAGATAGGTAACTGATTTTGCATGGCATGAATATCTCTCAAAGCTCGTTAAGTGCAAATATGCCCAAAAGAATGAAACCCCCCTATCAGACATATTTTAAGTCAGGAATCCTATGGTGCAGTAACGCATGATATTCCTTAAGGCAGTCAAAAAGAAGAATCTGCATGAAAACAAGAAAATATCTTAAGCACCTCTGCATTATGCAGACATATATTCTTGTACTGTGGGAATATGCACAAGTAAACGTACAGACCATCTCCATTGATGCTGGAGGAATTTGCTTGATTAACACTCCACAGTCCAGGTGGAAATCATACCCTGTGGCAGCTTCATCTCGAATAAGGAGAAAAACTGTAACCCAGCGACCTTTTGGAAGAGATCTCACTGCTGAGAAAGGGCTCTGCATAACACAGGCTGTAAAGTTACTCTGGGTAGTGCTTACCTAACATACAAACACTGAATACAATACATAAAACCTAATACCAAACTAATAACAGTTTTACATTTGTTCTTTGTCCTGCACGTGAGCGAGCCACCTTGCACCCTTCACATATGATCTGGAGCTGGACAGGCAGCACTGAAGCAGTTACTCTGAGCTCTGCACAGAAAGAGAGCTCAAGGCCAGCACACTCATCCTGCGGGGTTGCAAAGGGCATCAGTGGGTGGGCAACACAGGCAGAAACCTTCTTCCAGGCTCCTAAACTCAGAGGACTTTGGCTTCTGCCTTTGTAAACAAATCCCTTTCTATTTTAATATAAGTAGCTCAGTCAGGCATATGGCTGTTGGCAGATATGCTCTCAGTGCACAAGATGGCCAGCTTGGTTTTATTTATTTTTTAGAAACACATTTTCTTCTTTTTATATGTCATTAGCTTTTTATTCCATTAAGGAAAGCCATGTGCAAACTCTTATGCTGTAGACAGAAAACTTAGTGTAAGATATAAGGAAAGTTTGTATTTTTTCTCAAATAAAGGTATCTGGAAAACCCAATGGTGCTGAAGCAGCCCTCTTTCAGCCACAGGAAAGTGTGAGCATGCCACTGTATCAAAACACAGACATCCAGGAGACTCTGATGGCTAATTAACAGCAGGACTCCTACACAGCTATTTTTGCTTAAACTCACCCAGATCTTGGCCTCATGGCATTGCAAAGGTTTCCTGGGCTCTCTGCAACTCTACTCATCCTCAGAAGTTAAAAAACAAGTTCTAAGCCCCTGCCCAAAATGAAGCACTAAGATGTTCCCAGCAGGATGGCATATTCAGAGGTAGGAATGGGCTGGAGCCATGCAAGCATGGCTGAGATGACCTGGAAAGATCCAAAAGATGTAGTAGGATGGCTGTAGAGAAAGGCCTGATGTGCAATCATTGAACTTGAAAGAGATTTAGGGGTATTCACCTAATAAGCCCACATGAGAAGGACCACATTCCACAGCTCTGCAAAAGTTACTGAGAGTGAAAAATGAGGAAAGATCAAGCTATTTTTCAGCTGCACCCTCAGATAAAGTAAGATTCTTCATCAAGCCATCATGAAGTCCCTGCTTCAACCAAAAAGGAAATAACAAAAGCCTGTCAGAGACCTGCTACCCATCATTTTATTATTCTTTTTTGGTTTTTTGTGAGTTCTTATTTTAACCTCAGATTCAACGATCGGCATTAAGAAGTCAGCATTTGCTCCTGTCACCCCAGAGAGGTAGGGAAGATACAACCGTATATATGCAAAACAGGCACGAACTCTGATAACAATACTTTGCCTGTAGGCAAAAATTGACTTTTTAAATGGCAGCAGCTATAATAATGTTAGCCTAAGACCCACCCTTGCAGGATTTTCCTCTGCTTAGTAAAAACAAGGTACACGCCAATAGGAAAAGCAAAGAATTTGGGTACTGACAATACAGGCAATGTTTTAGTGGGAATGGGGGAAAACAAAATCATAAAATAAAAATAAAAGGTCAGTTCCATTAAATGACAAACGCACCTGCTCTACCAGCATGGAGAGGGTCAAGGGGCACTTCTGTAGCCATGGAAGCAGCAAGGAGCTCAGCCAAGATGTGTTCCCTAAAGCTCCCTGGTCCCAGCCAGCAGCACTCCGAGAACCCTGGCCTCAGGATGCCTTCCCCACGCAGCTTATCCTTTGGGAAAACTGCCTGCAGAGGATGGGTCTAAATCATGGTCTAAGGGATGAGTGGCAGATCATGCCTATTCTTTACATTTCTATTCCCTGTGATTACCAGGAGAAAGTGCATTACTGCACAAGAGGAAGTGTGAGAACACGGCTTCCTTTCTATTCACACCTGAAGCTTGTGAGGCCACGAAGTCCAGTTCCTTGAGGGAGCACTTTGGGAGACCCTTGATACCCTGGTGCCACCTGTGTGCCTGAACTGCCCCAGGAGGTTGTAGGGAGCCACGCCAAGGCCACCCAGCCCCAGCACAACCAGCCACTCCTCCCATCACACACTGGCACTGACGAGTTGCGGACACATCCCGGGAAGTGGTGCACAGGCAGCGTGGCTCACACAACAGTCAAATCTTTGCAGCTAGATGAGCATCAATTATGCATTGTATCAAAACCCTAAATGCTAGAGCATGGAGCAGGCAATTCAAAGAAGCAGCATGAGCAAAGCAAATGCCAAAGAAATGAAAAATACGTCCAAAACTGTGACAGAGCGCTTGACTACTTTTCACGTAACATCGTCAATCATCTCTCATCAAAGATTTCAAATACTTGGGAAGAGATTACAGAAATATTCAAAGATACAATATTTGTATTTTGAATGTTAATTTGACACAAAGGAGTGTGCATGAGGGAATGTTTATAATCAGCACTCCAATAAACTCACAAATGACTCTAGTATTTTATAAGCTTGTTAGAAACAAATCACTCCCTTAGCTTATATTTACTTACTGATGAATAATAAAAGGCCTCAATACACAAAGAGTAAATTCAAAATGTTTTCCTCTTGTTTTATCTTCTATGACAATCCTGGAACCCTCTCATTCAGACTGTGATTCCCAATCATGCCTCTCCTAGTTTTATGGCTAAATATTGATTTCTCCATACAAGCAGAGGCAGTTTTGAACCTCAGTTCCTGCCCCCAGATCCCCTGTAAAATAGTTGACTTGATCTCGAGCTGAACTGCGGTAGCTGACCTTGCATCCTGCCCTCGTGATGTCTGGAGGGGAGGGAAGGGGAGGGGAGAACATTCAGTTGTGCGAATTTATGCAGCAGTGAAGGCGCAGTCCCAGTGCTCAGTCTTAAGAGGAAGAGGAGAAGACATGAGCAATGAACAGGACAGTCAAGCAAAAGCATATAAGAGGAGATTTTGCAATACCCTTATAAACCCACAACAGTGCCAAACAGCTGATGAACTGCAAAATACATCAACTGCTTCAGCCGGTCTGCAAAGGCCTGGGCGAGGTGTTAATACAATACAGACTTCTGTGACCACCCAAACACCCTGCACACTGCTGGTGTAACAGCCCAATAATTGACCACAGCTGAAAAACCCCTTTAGCCTGTTTAAAAATGCCAGGATGCTTTAATGCAATACAAATCGTGCTTCAGTAGACAACGTAACACCTACACCTTCCAAATGCTATTAGTTATACGCCAGCTCAAACACTTAATGCTCTAGTCGCAAGCACAGGAGACCAGTGCTAACCATCAACCCCTGGCAGGAGCTGTGCCGTGGTACCCACGTGTGCCATGATAGCTGGATTTCAGAAGTAATTGCTGCATAGGTCGGCATGCTGGATTCATAAGTGGTGAGTAACACAAATGGAGGGAAACAAAAGTTGGCAGAACAATGCCTCATTTTTCTGATGTAACTAAGTGCTGAGCGTGGTAATGGGAGTGGTGGGGATACTCGTCTTTATGCTTTTATTTACCCAATAGAAAGAATACAGGGATATTGTAATGCAGGTTTTTACTTAATGTACAGTTAAGCATCACACAAACATTTTATTGTGGTCTGTAAAGATGATCTATTTACAGTAGCTGAAAAAAAATTACACACTGCATTGAAGCATAAGCGCTTGCGGTAGACACACAAATGCAGAGCAACTTTGCAAGGTAAATGTAACGCAGGCTTTTGTTCTAGATGGCCCTGTTGCTTCATGCACAGGCATCAAATGCATCTTCACCATCCTTTAAAGACAAACCAAACACTGCCATGGACCAAGCTGGCAGGACACACATCACCCCTGTAATTGCATCAAGATGCTGAAGTGAATAAACACAGCTAGACCTACCCACAGCCCAGCATCCACTGGTGCTGCCGGAGGGGGAGGCTGTGAGCTCAGGACTAACAGCACAAACTTATGGCTGCTCACCTGGTTTGCATTGTGGGAGAGCACAGCAGCTTCTCATAAGATTTTGAGGCAGTTTCTGTAAAGTGCCTGGTGCTGGGGCTGGCCTGGTGGTCTCCACAGGGTGCCGGGAATCACTGCAGTATTGCACAATACATAACAAAGGTTGCACAGCCCCTGCTATTATTAACCATGATTCAGGTATGCATTGAGCTGAGCCAATTAGTCATTGCAAAGATATCTTACAGCTTAGGATTCACATTTCCAGAGTGCATTATAAAATGTGTTTGTTTCTAAAAATGTTACTGGCAGACCCATGAGAATAATTTTTTTTTTTTAATCAGTGGACAAACCATAAAGCCTTGTACAGGAATTTACTAAGAAGTGCAAGGTTAACAAGCGATGCACTTTCAAAATAAATCTCAGGGTTCCAAAGCCATGGCTACATGGCACTCCCACAGCACCTCCTGTGGTCCTCTGCAGGGACAGAGACCACCAGTCATGGATCTCAGCTCCCTCACCCGCCACTCTGGCCAGCAGCCAGAGCAAGGGGAAGGCCCACAGATGGAGCATCCTGGAGACACTGCCTCACTGTGGGGGTGAAAGATCTGACTGAGGAAGCCCAGGCAAAAAAAGTGGAGCAAGGATCTCCCAGCACGATGCCATCCACTCCCATTCCTTGCACTTCCACACTGCTCCTATGGAAAACTGCCTTTGCCACAGGCTTCCCACACATCACTGCCTGGAATGCAATGCCTTCAGCACCACAGCTGTGAGGTGCAGTGCTCTTGGGCACACGCGTGTTTTAAAAGCAATGCTG
Source organism: Pseudopipra pipra (assembly GCF_036250125.1). Classification (NCBI taxonomy): domain Eukaryota; kingdom Metazoa; phylum Chordata; class Aves; order Passeriformes; family Pipridae; genus Pseudopipra; species Pseudopipra pipra. The sequence goes on from NC_087562.1 coordinate 10,517,291, forward strand.
GTGTCTGAAACTCCAACTGCTTAAGCCAGTAGCAAAGTTTATAGCCCATACCCGAGTATCTCCAAGGGTGAGTGTAAAGACCAGCACTCCCCTTGCCACCAGGCGAGGGGGGGCTGCTTAGCTCTCCTCTCTTAGTCCCCAGGTGGTGCGGAGGAGCAGGAAGGCACGACATCCTTAAGGGGAGATTCCTTGTACCTTGTTCCAACATCAGAACTTCAGCCCAGAGAGAGAACAGTAAACTAATCCTCAGCAGGAAAAAACCAAATGATTTCTCCAAAGAGGAAGAAAGTTACTGTGGGCGTGTGAAATGCAGGAAACAAACAACCGAGGGAAAATCCATACAGGACATGTCAGGTTTTCACAAGGAAAATGCATCAACATGCCACAATGTGTGTCAGACACCTCAATGCTCTTCAGCCTGAAGTCACTGGGATTTTCCCTATGGCCAGGGGGCTGAAATTTTAACACTGTTGGTCCATCTTTGATGCTATTGAAACAGAGACATGAATTTGAAAAGGAAAGAAGTCATGTCATGAAGAAGACTGGAAAAATACACTTTCAGGTGGGGAAGGGTCATGGCAGTCTAAATGAACTGAGTACAAAAAGTGCATTGCTCTTCATTTTTACAAAGGTGTCCCAAGTACAGTGCCCTCCAGGCCTCTCCTATGAGTTATCCATTTATTTTAGAAAGCTTCACTGGAGAAAATAAGCACTCCTTATTTCCAGGAACAAAACCAAACCATACCAATCCTCAGACAGCTGGCAGGACAGGCAGGGCACAGCCCAGGCTCGCTCTGGGGCTGCCCCCTCTGCCTCCATGCCTGGCAGGTGTCTCCGAGGAGGGGAGTGCACCAGCTGCTTTCAGCCATGACCGAAGCCAGGCACCTCAGGCAGGAGTGGTGACAATCTCAGGGCTTTCTAACGGGGACTATCCTGGGCCCAGCACCGTTGGCAGTGCCTGCACAGAGAGTGTGGGCCAACCCCACTCAAATTGAGCACTGGGCTCTGGATCACAAAGCAACGTGACTGCAATTTCAAGAGGACTGCAAAACCTACAACATCTTTTATGCTGTTATTGACAGGTGCTGAAACCTGCCAGTACCAGCCTATTCCTGCTACACACAGGTCAAATCAGAGAAAGAACTTCTCATGGCAGTCCTTGTGTCCCGAGTTGTCCAGTGGCACATTCCCACACGGCCACGTGGGATGTACTCGTGCACCGGCTCCCCCTCAGCAGCCCCCAGCACAGGCAGCAGGGCTTGTGTCTGACCTCTGAAACACCACCTGAGCCCAGGGCTGCAGCTCTACTTATTACAGGGTCTTCATTCACAAGTGCTGAGTTTAAGTAACTGGTGGGGATTTTAAGGGGTTTCATTGCACCATTTGGTTTTCTTTTGCTTTTCAAACAAAGAATGTATTAATCAATAAAGATTTTTAAAAGAATTAATTATCACCATCATCAAGTCAAGTTCCCCAGTGCCTCGCTGTCCAGCACCTGCCTGAGTCCTCTTCCCATCCAGTGAAGGATTTCTGCACCATTCTTGTGCTTTGGAGCCTTAAAGAACTATTAAAATCAATTCACTTGGTGTCAAAAGCTTATATTCTTCTTGCACCCACTATTATAGCTGTAGTATTCATCAGATTTTTACCACCAGGATTAATGTTATAAAATGTCACTTGCTACAGTAAAATTTATCAACATTATTATATACCATAGAAACTGCCACCACAGACAAATGCACTACATTAAAATTTTGTCTAGAGCTCCCTAGAGGAAACATTTGCTGCAATTTGTGTAACAGTTTATATATTTATGCTATTTAATGGTACAAAGCAATAATTATGACTTCATTCACTGATAAGCAACAGCATTATATAAATCAGATGCAGATTTAGAACATGCCAGCTTTGTCACTGGCCTACTACTTGTAAATTATGTTGCTGTTAAAAAAAAAAAATCTAAGCAAATATGAGTTAGCAGCAGGAAGCTAATAATGTGCCTCCAGCTGTTCCAGTTAACCTGCAAATGTGGCCATCTGCACCTCAGGAGAAAAAGAAAAGGAGAGATAGAGGGAGGGAGGAAAAGGAGAGAGGAGAGAAGCTCCCGCCAACGCCAGCACAAAGCCTAGGCCCTGAGCAGTAGGAATGACCTTGCTCCTCATGACCAGACAAGCACATATTTAAAATCAGAAAAGTTACTAAAGAATAAAGGACCTTTTCTCCCCTAGACCCACAGAAAAAAAAAATTAAAAAAAAAAAAAAAAGATTAAAAAAAAGTCCTTTCCACTGCCTTTTTTCTAGAACAGGCTGTCTTTCACCTCTGAGGTTATTATTTACTGCATTGCAGGTCTGTCCAATGAACAGGTTTTTCTTACAACTTCTCCCTTTCATTTCTACTTTTTAACACCTCTTCACAGACCCATCTTGTATTTTTTTTTTAAAAATGGTGGTCATTGTAATAGATTTATTCCTGCTTCAGACAATTTAAAATGGATCTGCAGGGCACAAAGGCTGAACTATCAAACAAGACCAAAATTCTCAGATAGAAAGTCACAGATCTCACAGTGCACAGCAGCTTCACTCCTACCTTTGGGTTCACGGGGATGAGGTGTCCTTAGGACGTGCGAGTAGTGTTCACTCAAAGATTATTTTATAAGAGACTTCTGTGGAATCTGGGTCACAAGGAACTGTCACAAAATATTCCCTTTGACATTCGTCCAAACACTGAAGAGACAGTGGCTGAAAGTGCATGTCCTGTACATTGTTACACTTTGGTAATTTGACAGCAGTTTAATACTAATAATTCTCCAAGATTCTTGTTAGCAAGAGCTCCCCAATACCTCTCCTAGAAAAGTATAGGGAGGGCCTCAAAGGATTTTTTTTAATTTCTTTTTTAAGGTCTGACTCTGTAAACCAACAAACTTAATTCCTGTGAAGGGTACCAGGTCAGGGAGGTCAGCATACCTTGCCAGAGCTGCACCACTCCACCCTGCCAGTGCTCTTATGCATGTCTTTGTACCACCAATCCACCCCCATCACCCCAAAAAAGCCTTGTTCTGGCACAGGTTAACGAAGCTGCATTGGCCCTGTGACCCTTAAATAGACTCAGGATTATCATCACTCTTAAACTAAAAAAAAAAATCTCATCTTGACTCTTCCAAAACTAAGCAATCCAGTCTGTGTCCTCATTTTAGGTGCACATCTGCTTGCATCAGTTCAAGTGTCATCATTTTGATAAAACTCTTGAAATGCTGAAAGTGCCCACTATTGAGCCTCGTAGCCCCAGATCTCAGGAGCAGGCAGTGTGAGCTCCTCAGAGCACATCACGCTCACAGAACAGGGGATCTGCATCTGAGCAGTGTTGTATGGACCCAACAGTTATTATTAGATTTTCACCAAGGAAACATGATTTATCTTCATTCCAATTTTTGTAACTATAACTCATTCCAATGCTAACCCCATTTACAGGGATTTATAACTCACTTGAAAGAGTAACTCAGGCATACATAATTTCAAAGGGACAAAACCCAATTTTTTTTCTTGGAAATACTGGATTTACTTTAAACTGATCAGCTGTGATAGTGTTAGGGCACATCTGTGTTTTTAATGGCTCCTTTAATGTTTTCCTCTATTTAAGAGTTTTGTGACCCAATGTTATTTAATATTTTCAAGTGAAATACCTCACACCAATGGTACGTGCAAGCAGTAACTGCACATCTTTTCCAAACATTTACGCTACACTTTGGGGATGCTGGTGGATATGATAAAAACTGTGATTTGCAGTAGGTTGAAGAACCAATAGTTGCAAGCTGACTCAGTAAGTTACCAGCATTTACCATTCAAATCATGTTAACCAATGCAAAGTGCCAGCAGTGTGATCAGGGAAAGGCATTAGCTATCTCTCCAGAGGAAAATAAGCTTTCCAGGTAAACCTGTAACTTCATTTGGCGTTTCTGAAAATAATTTAATCTAGAAAATGCCACATCTTTGAAAGCACCTGGGGTAATGCTGTGCTTTCCAGTATCAGAATATTCATAACAGCGAACAACATACACAAATGCTACAAGTGCTGGTGAATATCCAAACATAGTGGGACATTTCGTGCACCACAGCACAGATTTGGGGTTTTACAGAGTCCCACTTAATTACACCAAACCTCAGTTTAGTCCATTGGTGTCTTCAGAGACAGGTAACAAGTAGAGCTGGTAAACATCTATGTCAAAATAATCCATGGTCACATGGCCCTTAGTCATAATCAAGCCCAGAAACTGCCAAGTCATGTTGCAGAAACTGTGCATATCCATGTGTGTGGAGTTCCTCAGGTGCTTTATCTCACAAGGTCTGAATGCTCCTCTCTGATGGGAATCCATGCATCTGCTTCCTGTCCCTATCTGTTCACTGCTCAGAACAGCACGAAAAAAAGAGATCCTAGATGTATGCAAATGACCCATAATTCTCATTTATAAAGAAACCCTTTCACATTCTCAGTGAACCAGGAGGGTACTGTCAGATGGATTCTCATGTGAGCATTAATAACAGAAGAGAGATGCAGATGGAAAGGGGGATAAACAGGTATTTCTAAAACCATTAATAAAAATATGGTTAAAACACCCTGCTCTAAAATATAAACCTACAAGTTTGATTTGTTTAATTTTGTCAGAACATTTCTACTCCCTTCTGGTGCTAACATGGGTGATGGGAGCAGAGAACCACGTGCACCCCATGCAAATGAGCAGCCCACACCCCTTGGAGATGTCCACCAGCATGCAATGCCCTCCCAGCCTCTCCTCAGTCATGGGCAATCTCCCTGTTATTTCTCATCTCTCACTCCTAACACTCCACAGGGTTTTGCATTGCACACTGAGAGACCAAAGAACAACTCAAGTAAACTCTCAAATTTAGCAAGAAAAAAGTGTGACTGGAAAAATTTAACTCCCAAAGAGACAGTATGAGAAAGGTCAAAAAGACACAGTCAAATGGAAGGCCTTCCAATACTTCCATAGTGTAACAAGCATTCACACAACACATTTACATCACAGAGGTGAATAAATCAAACTCCCTAAAACTCATGCAAATGACAGTGCATATCTGCATAATGTTCTGGGGGCAATAAAGTGAGAGGGAAAATGGTTACAAGCTCATACAGATAATGCTGTGATATTTCTAGTCTCTCCTTATTGACCTGAACAATCTGATACAGAATTGTTATGCAAGTGGCAGAAATGCAGAATGAATTTTTAATAGCCCTGTGTGTGAAAGAGAACGAAAGTTCATAAAATATGTTAAAGTGACTTCCATAATGCTGGCTTATGTAGCTCTCCACAAAAATAGGCACTCTCAACTACAAAGTTAATCCTTGGGATTTACAACACATCATAACTCATTCCTGCCGTATGGAGGAATCCATCTCTCAAACACAAGTGATCTTGCAATCACAGATGAACTCCAATACTTAAGTACAATGGGATATGTTTCACAGTGTCAGCCCTAATTTTCATCCTTGACTTTGATTTCCCCTGTCTTGGTGGGTTCGACTCAGACCCTTGGTGTTACTCTGATGTAACTTTTTTGTGGTTTTAATATGAATATTGTGTCAAGGATCTGAGATATTAAGAATGACAATACATTATTATTGCAGCAGGGAAATCTCCAGAGTCCTAGAAGTAGGATTTTGAAAACCACAGTAAAAAATCAATAGTAATCCACAAGAATTCATAAAGGAAACATGTCAGTCAGTACCTTTGAATACAAATCTTAAATTTTAGTTTAAGCAGACTGGACAAATACAAGACATTTAAAAGACAGACAAGGAGGTGACTGGGCCCCAGTTTTTCAGGCTGCAGGAAGGAGTCTGTCTTGGTTGGCTGCCCCAGGAGTGGCTGAAATGCCCTTGCCCTTCTCTGACAGAGCCCCGAGGCCAGCCTCAGCCCCAGCCTGCCTGAGCCAGTGCATCCCTGGTGGTTGCATGGACAAGGAAGATGCTGCATCGGTGACACTGCCTGCATCCAGGCTCCTCCCTGGAAAGCAACCATCCACCGGGATGTAGGGGAAAACCAGCTCATCCACACTCTCTGATAATTGTGATAATGAGAAGAAATGCCAAGAATTGTACATGCAATCCTTTGATGAATTCACAGCCAGACATCTGCTTGCAAGGTAGCTGGCCCACAAGCTGCCTCCAGCAACAGGAGTTGTTATTGCTTGGGTTTGATTTATATAACAAAAAGTTATATAAATTTAATATATATTTAATTAATCAATTAAGTAAACTCTTCATTTGTATTCATTTCTTTGTACAGCCAACTACATATTAATAAAGTGTTACCAAAGCATCCTAATCCTCGTCTCAGAAAGAGCCTTGCTTAACCAGCATGGATAATAGAAGGTATCACATACAGAAACGTCCATAAGGCAAACCCAAACAGACGGCCTTTGCCACCTGAAATGTTGCCCAGGGACCAGGTACACCAGCACGGGGCTTACAGCTTATTCTCATCATTCAGATCACTTGCCTATGCTCGGACTTTGAAAGAAGTTTTTGAAAGAAAAAACAACCTGCAAGGCACTAAAGATGAATGGTCTTGCTCTCTTCAGTAAGAGTTCGTAGCGGTGCTCAGAGGGAGAAAGAAATCTTTCTCTGGACCTCACTCTCCTGTACAATTTGCACAACAGAAAAGCTGGTTTTGATTCACAAAAGAGGTGAAGTTATAAGCAAAGGAAGCACACAAAGATTTGAGCCCAAATCCAGTAAAAGACGTTAAGAGTTGGTTAGATGCCCTCAGTACCTTCTTACAAACCCTGCAGCCTGCATGCTTTCCCACTGCTACTCAAAAACATCTTAAAAAATAGCTGTCACGATTTCGGAGGGGAAAGGCCAGAGGATGTAGCTCTGATGGTGGTCCAGGTTTTTCAGTTCCTACTCAGGAGACTTCACAACTGTTTTTAAATGGAAGTACGTAGTGTTCCCTGGCTGAGTGACACAGAAGCACTGCTTAATGGCCAAGGAGGATCTGCTGGCAATGGCACTGAGGACTTCCACAGTGCCCAGAGGCCTCCAACTTCAGCAGCTTTTCTTGTCAAGGCCATGGGAAATGCTGCTGGAGACTGCAGCAGTCTTTAAGGGCAGCCACAAGATGTGGTTCACTCTACGTGTGCCATCTATTATGTATACCATTTATTAATTTATGTAGATCAGTAGACTGCATGACCAAAAACACACCATCAGCAACGATGGGCATCCAAGCCTGCAGTAAAGGCCTGATCCAAAATTGATTTCATTTATCGATTTTATTTTTTTTTTTAATGATTCCAGTGAATATTGGTTGAGGCTCTGAAGGCACTGAGATGAGCTGTTTTTACTGCAGTAGTCACAGCAGAGATAGTTGAAATCTCCATTACAGTGACTCAGTCACAGGTAAAGCAGGGAGACAAATTCATTTAGGGAGTCCTATTGATACTTGATTTGATAGATCTCAATAGTAGAACTCTCCAAAGGGCAATGTCACCACACTGCACAATTGTTTAAGCTTATAGTCACCATTCTACTGTATGTACCAGCCGAAACTCAAAGGATCAGATCTCCATATCCAGAGTGGAAACCTCTACTGTGCATAACTGGTACTGATGTACAAGACAAAATCCTGTGAAAGCTTTTTATGTTTTGTTTTCAAGCTAAAAAAATAAAATAGCACCATCAACCCACTGACAGCTAAAACTGAACCTCCTGGCACATACTGCTGCTCATCTGTGCTTTCCCCACACCCTGTACCTATTTATTCCCAAGACAGTAGCACCCACTTCAAGAATGGGTTTTTTTACTCCTTTCATCAGAGCAAATTAGGAATAACTTCACTAAAGCCAAGACTGTTACACTGATGAAAAAAATTAATCAGCAATGAATTCACACCCTGGGATTTTCTCAAAAATTTGACAGATCTGTTAGTACTGAATTCTCAATCTGCCCTAGTTACCAGATGCGAGTTAGAAGGGCATTGAAAGGACAATAGATGTGCTGGTATTTCCTAACTAAAGTTATAACATATTCCAACAAAAGTAACATTTCTAGGATATCCCAAAGCGAAAAAATTCTCTTGAATATGCGTTAGAATATACTGTTTTCTGAATTGCCTCTTTTTCTGCCTTCTTTAGCTCTCACAGCTGAGCTCCCAAATGTAAGATGTTCATTGTCAATAAACACTGTGCAAATCCACGTAAATAAAGGGGATCAGCAGAACGAGCTGCTTGCAGTTACTGCCTTATCCACGAGAGAGCACAGTAACCTGAGCACATCCCCAGCCTTTTGTAAATGCCTCGTGTACGTACAGAGCACTGTATAACTCAAAAATTATAATTAAAATGTCTTAGCTCCTGTATTTATAGTAACATTTAAACTACTGTGCTTTCTTGAAGTCAGAGTCATTTACTTGAGAACAGCACACTTTATGGTGAACAGATCTTTGAAACTATACCACAGGGATATGGCACAGCCACATGTAACTCAATATATGTCAACAGCTGTAAAAATATTGGTAGGAGAAGGGAAGAAAAAGCCATGAGCACAGATCAAGTGCCCTGTCTCTCACATCTGACTGTTTTCAGATTCTCCCTCAATCCTCTCCTCCCCGCCCCCCCCAAATAATTGGGCAATTTTGGTGCAAGCTGTCATAAAAGCCAAGGCTTCTTTGAGGTTGAATGATCAAAAAGGTTATAAATGAAAATGATTTCAATGTTGGAGGCCTAGTGAGTGACCAAGGCACTTTCTGTAGCAGAAGGGTTTGTTCTAATCTTACCAACTGCACGCTTTCGTCAGAGCATATTCCTAGGGAGTTCACAGCTCCCCAGGGCGAAGCTACAGTAAATTCTGACTAATCCCCTCTGCATACAAATGAGCCCCTGGTAAGAGAAACTGCAGGGTCAGGCAGCTTATACACAGCACTGATTCTTCAGGTCTGTGCCTTCAGCAAAGCAAACAAAATGGCACTATATTTTGATTTTAGTTTTTTTTCTTCAACGGGACAAGGTTTCTGAAAAATAAGGTCTTAAATCTTAAAATGCAGAACAGGATGAAGAAAGAAGGAAAGAGCGCAGACAAAAAAGAACACCTCTTCTCTCCTCAGGCAGTGGGGTAAACAGACAGCATCAGCCCTTAAGGAAAATGAATTTAAACTTTTGCTTTACTAAGGGAATGATGGTCTTGGACTCAAATTTCTTGTAAGAGGAGCATGGCACAAGAGAAAATATTTACTAGCCTATTATAAAATAGAAGGATCAAATCCTGCACTTCCATTGGCTGGCATCACTGTATCAAGATACTATAGAGCACCAGGTCATTTATATTCATTCTCTGGCATTTCAAGGGATCTTTAAATGTTAAATTCTGCACTATTGCTGCTCTTAAAGTCTTAAGCATTGCTCAGTGCAAGAAGTGATTAATTTTTCCAGCTGCATGTTATTTAATCACCAAGCATATATTTGGTATAATTATTATTGACAATATGGGATACTCTGGTTCCACAAAAATTCCTTTGAAGCAACTGGGTGTACTGCAGTGAAAATGGCTAGTGCTGTTGGCAGTAACTACCTGGCAGTGCTGAGGAACAGAAGAGGAAGGGGCTACAGAAACATCCTCTCTAGATGTGGGAACACTCTGCTTTTCCAGGAACACGGTGAGTGCTTTGGGAACTCAGCACCCTCTGGGATCCAGTGCAGAGAGCTCTCAGCAAGAACCACTCAGAGCTTTTCTCTCTGCAGAGCTTCAGAAAGTTGCCTAAATTTTGGATATATACAGAGCCTGGAATGTTTACATTCTGCAGCCATTTAAATACAACTCAGAGATGCCATCCTAATACCTTGCCTATGGTTTTACATGATGCAATTTTCATGTATTCACAATTAACAGAGTTATGGGGTCAAGATGTAGACTGGTTCAATTTTACAGTCTCAAATTTGATGTTTCTTGGTGACAATTCTTCAAGCTATAAAGACATTTGAATATTCTACAATTCAACCTTAAAAATTCTGGTTTAGATTCCTCCTTAATGTTAAGCTTCTAAACTAATAATTTTCTAATGATCTTTTGTTCTTAAAATTGACTCATTTGAACCTTGCACAGCTTACCCTAAAACTTATTAGCTAAAGTAAATGCTCTTATACAGTGTTGTGGTATTAAAAAATAATCTAATCAACCAAACCCAAAATGTTGGCTGAGGAAACACTGTTGAATAGCCAATCCAACAGAGCCTTAATGTGCCACAGGGATGGATCCGCACCAAGCCTCTGCTCTGCTTCGTGGCCAGCACAGCCCTCAGAGAGTTTGTGAGCAGGGGGCACTGCAAACCCCAGCACCTCTTTCCAGTTGCCCTCCTGTATGCCCTGGGCAAGAGAGAGGAGGGGAGGGCTTGCAGATAAACCCCCCTGAGCTCCAGGCTGGACTCCTGATAAGTCCTACATGCCTCATCAACCTCTTCCTATCTTTTAGGTGGCAGGAGACCACCAAACAAAAGTCCAGCTGCAGTTAAAAAACAAAACAAAATGAAACAAAAAACCACAAAACATTTTAAAGTAGCAGCACTCCCATCTATTTGCCACGAGACAATATTATGTGTTTTGCACTGTGCTTCAGCCATAAGGAATTGCAGTCTATAAAAGGCACCACTGCACTGAAGGGGGGACTATGTACCACTCCATGGAAAAGAAGTCTCCCATCGCAATCAGGAAAGTGTGTTATAGGGATGACCTTCTGACACAAAGCACAAATCTATCAGTTTGCCACTTTTCCATGCTTCTGGTATTTATCTCTTCTGCACTCCCAACTCGTCTTTTAATTAGACAAACTCTCATGAAAGTCAACAAGAGTTTTGTCTGACTGAGAGCTGGGTTGAAGCATAATTGGATCACAATTCCAGGGGTGACAATGAATAAAACGTACTCCTAGATATGCACCAAACTGCAGAATCTTTGCAGTTTTAAAATTAGGCATTCGGGGGGGAGGCCTGCAGCACAGGCTTTGCTATCTCCCCCAGGAGGAAATTCTCAGCTCTTCTATCTGCAGATGCAAAGGCACCACTAGCAGTAACACACTGCAGCTATCAATGTATGCCAGCACCCAGCCACAGGAGCCAGAAAAGGATGAAGAATAATAGTTATTCCATGGCATAACTCAATGACACGTCATTAGTGAGTTCAACAGCAACTCTGACATACTGATGGAATGCCCAGACAAATAAACAGAGACCAGTTTCATAACACACCTACAAGACAGGCAGGCATAATGTTTAAAGGAGAACTTACTGTTAACACATACAGTGTATGAGTTTCTTTTGTCTCTTTCTGTTTCTTAAATAGACTAAGGACCAAATAATGAATCAGCCTAGAATACAATGTCAAAGTGTGGCAGCTTTAGCCAAGAGTGTTCCACCATGAGGCTAAGAAACAAAGCTGCTGTGGAACAGAAATGTACAGCAGCAAACGCTGCACAGTACACATTACAACTATACTTTGCAAGAATGTACATATTTAAAATCCCGACAACATAAATAAGGCTCCTAAGTGACCGTATGGCAAGTCCTCCTTTAAAAAGACAGGAGTTACTGAAAGCCAAGTTCCTGCTGCCGAATTCCTGGACACAGTTTCCAACTATTCCAATCAAGCAGCTCTGTGGTTGGGCTGGGATTTCAAACTTGCCACAGTATGAAGTCCAGTTTGGGCTATATTCCCTTCCCTCTCTCAGCTTGATGAAGGCTTCCCCGCAAAATCAAAAGGCTTACTGTCAAGTTTTCGATTGGTCTGGGCTTCACGCTATCATATGTGTGGTGATGGCAAGGAATATGAATGCGGCTCTGGCTCCACCATGGGGCCTTGAGGTTTCGTCCAATTCATCCAGGGACCTTATGAAAGTAGAGCGGGTCTCTTTTCATGTATATTCCGACTGCTGAAATTCCCCAGATGCACTGCAGTGTGCAAACGCGGTGTAAAAAAGAACAATAGCTTGAGAAAAACTGAGGCAAGTCTACTGAGTATGCTTAAGATAAACCAGCCAAGCTAATGCAAAAAAACCTGACAGACACTCTTCTGCATTCATAGCTTAATGAAAATAAAACCTTTTAGAAGTGGAGAAAGCTTCTGCATTCTAGCAAATATAAAACTGCCATGTTAACTTATAAATCTGATGCAGGTCTCCAAAATGTAAATAATATTCAGACCCTCATGTGTTCAGATGAGATTAGATAGCTAGAAATATTCCAAACCTTAATAAAATAAAAACTACCACAAAACTCACAGAAAACCTCCCCTCAAAATCCCAAACACATTAATTCTGTTTGCACACTGATTCATTCACCTACAACTGTTTATGTTAGCAAGTTAACAGAAAACTAAAATCTCACAAGTGATGCAGATTACAATAGACCATTCCTAAACTGAGTGAGAAATAAAATTATTAAAAACTCAACTTATTACTTCAATTAATAATGGCCAGTCTTCGCGAGCGAAGATTTGGGAAAGGTCATAAACCCTTCGAGCCTGCGCAGTGGATTTTTTAGGTGAGACACAGCGTGCGCTGAACTGAGCCCACCCTTTAATCCTGAGGTTCATCTGCCGGGGCCGAGCAAAGCTTGGACAGTGACAGTGAGGTCCCCAGGACGTAGGTTTGTTTAGAGTGACCTTCTCTTAACTGGATTGCCTTACAAGGCTGACGAGCTCCAACTGCCCGGGGGGCCGGGAATTGAACCCAGGTCGCAGCTTCAATTAACAGTTGTTAAAAATGAACATTTTTGTTGTTTTTTTTTTTTCTTAATTGTTATTATTGCTCATAATACACTACAATGTTCCTTTCTGGAAGAGCAACTGAATGGTAGCAAGCTTCATTTCCACTAACTGTGACGTCCTGGGGTTCAGGCCTATAATGCATTTTAGCTGCACTATATATGCCTTAAATTTCCTACAACAAAACTTTGCAACCTATGCATTTGTTGCAAGTACATTTACTAAGAATATTTGTCACACTCGTTTCAAAATCACAAGTAGAAAATAACACTCAATATTTAGCCCTTAATAATTTAGATATTTAGCTCTTTACAAGTGCTTAATACATTTTTATGCCAGTGCTGGACTAGCTTAGTAACCTTGTTCTACAAACAGCAGGAAGCCTTGCTAGTCCTGTTTTTCAAGGACTGGTAAAGGTGACTTATTTGACTCTACTAGAGGCCAAATCTACATATGTGCCCTGCATTCACCAAGGAGAGAATACTGAGTTAACACTTATTCCACATAGACTAGGAAGTTCAACCTACATATTTCTTATTTGCCACTGCTTGGTGATTCACAGCAATAGTCAAGTGGAGAGATTTATCTTTGATTTCCTTATAACATCAGCCCAATTAATTACTGATAGTTATTTTTTAGCTGAAGAATACAAGTTCTTTATTTTATAGGGCCGTTTCTCAAATGAGACTGTTACTTCAGTAACAAAGAAATTGCCCAGAGTTGTCATATTGTTTTCATTGGTATCATGATAAATCCTCCTGGTATACTCTGCTTCCTACTCTGATCCTTTCCTTTCTGGCAAGCTGGAAATTCATTATGCACCATACATGAGAAAGCAAGCAAGAGGGCATACTTTCAAATTCACATCATACATTTCTGATAAGAACTGAAACACTGTATCTGAACTCCAACAAATTATTCATACCACACAGTATACAGAGACAAAAGTCAGTATTTTAAACAAATATTTTTAAATATTTTATTTTAAATGAACCAGAGGTAAATCTGGCTCCGGCACTTGCAGGTGATACTGAGAGATAAATAGTCAGTGAGGAGCAGGGCCAGAGCTGCTGTAACTGTACAGGCAAACTAAATGAAAAATGGGTATAAAAGTCCTCGGAAGCCAAAGTATGTCAATGTGATAATATAATTAATTCATGTTCTTTGCTCAGTTTTTCATGAATGACCCTCTTGCATTAAAAATTGAGAAGCCACTTGGAAGCTGGCATGTACCAAGGATGAGCAAGCTCCTCTTGGTATGGAAGTGAAGAGGCAACCAAAAGGCATTGGCTCATTTATGCTACAAGGATGAGACATGGTCCAACAAATGTGCTCCTGCAGAGAAGTAACAGAACTGGGTCTAGGGGTGAGCTTGAGCACAGTGCTGGGTACAGCACGGCTACCCACGGGGCAGAGGGGTGGGCACGGGAGGGATCAGCCTTGCTCACAACATTTCCTGAACTTGCTGCGCTAGTGGGGACCACCTCTGCCATGGTAAAGACATACTGGGAAACAGAGGACAGGCCCTAAAGACTTCTGTGCTTATAAATACCTCTCTGCTATCTGCAGATTTCTATGAGCACACTCCCTTGGGAATTGGCTACGCTTTGAGGTCAGTACCAGCAAAAACCAACTGTGTGAGCTGGGCAGTCTCTCGCTCAGACATGCAACAGTTCAAGAATACTCGTATTCTATTTATTTTTGCAGGGAGAGAGACAAGCACAGGGAAAAAAAAAAGGATTATTTTTACAGTGCCACTGAGTAACAGCCTTTGACTGGACATGCCCCTTCCTGATCCTTGAAAACTGCCTCCCTGCCTTCCCAAGTGTCAGGCTGTTCAGGCTGAAACCCACTGCACAACTGAACTCCTGCCTATATTTGATTAATAACCAGATGCCTTATTTTAAAATATAACTTTTCTTTAAGTTACATCCTTTTCTTCAGTTTTCGGTTGGAAACTTGGCCTAAATGACAGCTGTGTAGGCCTCACCCCAGCTCGGCTCAGCAGGAGCTCTAATGTACTTCATTCTGGGGCTGGGAGCTGCTTTTAATCTATCAGCACGACTCCGCAGCTGCTGTAAGCTAGCTGAAAATTGTCTGCATACACAGGGTTTAAAATTTTGTAACCCTTTTAGTGCAACTTCTATTTAGGCAGGAACTCAGAAACACAGCCACCAAGGTCTCTGGAGAGTTAAAGGAAAGCTTGAGACAACAGGCTGCAGGGCTCGGAGGGCATGCCAGAGACCTCGGCACAGATTAGGAGTTTCCCTGAGTTCACAAGTTCAAATACCAATTTCCAGTAACTGTTTGAATGAATCTAGCCTTGTTATAAGTCTGACAATCAGACTACAAGCCAGGCAACTAAATACTTCTGCTTTATGCTAGATGTCTTTAGCAATTGAAAACATCTCTGTGTATTTTTAATAGTGACTAGTCTGTAGTTTGCTCTGCCTCTCGTTTACAGCTTTTAAGAAACTGAACAAACATTATATCCTCTTCCAAGAAAGCATTCTGCAGAGCAATTACTCCACATACGCAAGACAAACTTCAAATACTCATAAAGCAAAATGCAACTGTGTAGAAGTGTTAAATCTGCTACTGCCATCAACAGAAACTACACAGAGTATAGTAACCCGGCGTCATCTATTCCACTGAGACTCGGAGAGGACGGATATGAAACTATTGCCAAATATTTACACTTACAATTCTTACAAAATATTCGGAGTCCCTGAAGGATTAAACATAATCTCACATGTCAACAACCACCACCAACAAAAACTTTAAATAGGGCTGCAACATGTTTTCACAAAACTTCACTGTTAAAAAGTCTCTTGCTTTTTCTGTTTTCTAGAAAAGGGGCAGCAAATCATGGCACTGTTGCTGATCTGCCAGTGCTGGCTGGGAGTTGCTGCCAGGCAGTTTCTCCCTGCCTGCCCAGAAGCTCAGGCACAGCAATCATTGCCCTTTGGTGGCAGGGCTGCTGCTGGCTGGCCCCACAGCCATGACCCCTGTGTTTCAAGCAGGGCAGGCCCTGTGGTTAAGCAGTGAAGGCTCACCAAACATTTTAATCAACTTGAGCCAGAAGACAGGGCAACAGCAAACAACCAGAAGTTAAAATGCACAATTGGAAGCTCTACAGAAAGTGATCCCAGAGAGCTCCAGCAGCTACACTGGGGGAACAGCCTCTTTCCTGCCTGCCCACAAGCACGTTTCCTTTGAATACACAAGGCCTGAGACTGCTCCTTCTTTTCTGATATGCTGGAAGGGACTCAGTATGGAAGGTTTCAAGTACTCGCACAGAGCACAAACAATTTCATGAGGCTGCTGCTCAACATGGCCCTCCTGCTGGACCCAACCCAGCGCAGGCTCGCAGGGATGTGGTACCAACCCTCCTGCATGGCGAGCTGCACATCCAGGTGGAATAGTTTTCAAAGGTTTTAAGTAATTTAAGTTCTGAATAACTTTATGGAGACTTTCACTTGCACATCTCCTAACTGAAGAGTATACCCATGCTAATTTTCCACCTTTGAGCACTGGAGATATACAATAGAACAAATACAGTAAAAATCAGAAGACCTATTCCACTATCTTATAATTACTGCTTCTCCTAAGAAAAAGCCTATTGCTATGTATTTTAAACAGTTAAGCACAGAGTTGGAAAGAAGAAACCAGGAATCTGGGGCATTACCTGCTACAGGATGCCCAAAAGGAGCTCCTCTTCTGCAGAGGAGGTGCCACAGTCCTGGACTGGCAACTGCACGGTCCTCATGGACACTCCATGTATTTTGGCACCTCCACAGATTCCAGGGGCTCCCTTCTTTGAACTGACTTTGCTTTTCTTGTATTTGCTAACTTCTTTTCTTCCTCACCTGGTGTGTTAATTGCCCTTTTCCCCTGAGGTCACTTGGGTTTGCCCTTGTGCCAAATTCTTTTGTTCCAGTTGGTGGTCTGTTTGACCAGGTTGAACCTTTACGGTTGACTTTATTTTATGGTGTGATTTCATTGTGCAGTGCTTGCACACTGGGCAACTGGCCCATCATGAAGGTATTAAATCGTATACAGTTATGTACACGTCTACACAAACACACACCTCTTTCCTGCAGTTCACTTCCTTCCGCAGCCATCTGCAATGGAACAGGGTCCTGCACTGTGGAAGCTTTGCCTTAGCTCCTCTGGTTTAATGACTGTAATCCACATGGAGCAGTAAAAACAGCCAGCGCGGTGCCCAGTCAGTCAGCTGCCAAATGTACACCATGCTCCAGGAAAAGAAGCTAGGAAGGTAACATTACCTGAAATTCACCTCTGCTCACATACTCAAAATATGACCTTTAAATGCTCACTAGCTTTTGGAAAGGGACAGCAAAAAAAAAAAACAAAAACAAAAAAAAAACCCCACCCTGAAATCAAAGGCCAATTCCAGAATCTCAGATTCCTAGAAGAATTGATACAACAGCAGCTGTATCTCTTTCATTTGAGTAATTATCATATAATTAAGTGCATGAATTACAAGAGAGCCAAGGCATTAAATTAAAATATTTAATGCTTGTAAATCTGAAAATGATTACTGTGCTGATGTGCAGCTACCGAGCAGCGAAGCTAATGGCACCACGACAGCACCACCAGCCTCCCATTATTCTGCTGTAGCGTGGAGAAGGCATCACAATTTTGGAAATCCTTTGCTGAGGAGAAAAATTACATTTGATTCTTTATACCTAGCAACTGATCCTTAAAATTGTGCACCTAAGTACTGAAAGCAAAAGAGTAAAGGACAAAGAAATCTCTGAGCTAAAATGTAATGTTTTATCTCACAGATGCATAGGGAGAATTAAAAATGGAAACGTCTTGTTGAGAATCTTACAGAGGGCAGAACAGAGGAACTATTCCCAGCATTTTCTTTACAGTGGGTCATCTTTCATTACCCAAATTTAGCTTCATCCAAGCTCAGCCAGCAGTTTGCAGGATGGGACTTTCAGCAATTCAAATAAACCAGATAACCAAGATCTCTACTCAAGGCATTTTCATAACCAGAAACTGACAGAAGAAATCCCTGACACTACAAAGTCTAGCTCCTGAGATCTGGGGGCAAACTGTTTGCACGTCCCTCAAAAAAAGGTGTTATGTTAAAATTCTTTTCTTGAGTGCACAAAAGCCTATTCATCTTCTCTAGCATATAATTTCTGTTTGCTTAAATGAGCCAGGAGTGGACACTGCTTTAGCCCAAAAGAGATCCATAGGCTGTATGGGAGCTGGGCTTGTGCCAAATCTCTGCAGGTCTCCAGCTGCTGAGACAATTTCAGGGACATTTCCAGGCTGGAGATGCCCTCCTCCATCCTTTCTGCAGGACCAGCCCCAGGGGATATGCCAAGCCAGGCCCTTGGGCAGCTCTGTCTCCTGGATGCAGGGATGGGCTGATGCCATCCTCCATGGCAAGGACACGGACATGGCCTCGGTCTATTCTCGGTCTATTGTCAGGCTGGGGAGACTCAGCACATTTCAACCCCTTTATTTACACTGGTATTTTAAAAGTTGAAAAAGAACCAATAAACGCAACATATATTTGGCTGGTATTTCACTGTAAAATCCCTTTGTGTCACAGAAACACAATTGCCATGAACTGCAACAAATGCAGTGCTCACAGTACCCTGGAATGGAGGATTAATGGCTTCAGGCAGTCTAAGAGGTCAGGGCTGGGGGAGGAGGCACAATAGTCCTCCTCTCCTCGAAGGGCACACCCGCCTCCTCAGAATGAATGGCTGGGGCTGTACACCAGGGGTTGTGTGTGAGATATACACACACACACACTGATCAGTAAAAGAACTGTAAAGGCATAAATGCTGCATCTATGGACACTATAAAGAGGACTTATTTAAATGAATTACCGTCACCTATCACATGAGCAACAAAGGATGGCACCCCCTTCAGAAAAAGAGCTTATAATCATTATCTCCCCAAAAAGCAATAGTGGAGGCATTTGTTATCCAAGTGACTGCTTCAAGGATGTTTCAGCACTTCTGACCAGGACTCTTCCTGAGACCCCCAAAAGCAACCAAGACTAGCCCTAGAAGCCCCAGTAAGCTATAGCTTTTAATTAACATGGAGAAAGGTGATTCCTAACTTAGGTACCAAATATATAGCTTTTAATTACAACATCTGGAAAAAGGAAAAGGTGCTTTCAAAGTGTTGCCCAAAGGACATTTAATATACTCTTAAAGAAGAAAGTGGTGTAGAAATAGATCTAATGAGAACATTCAATTTCTTTTCTTGACAATATTTCACCTCCTGCCCCAATGCCATGGCTATCTCTAAAGGGTTTTTTCCCCCAGAAAAAATAAGATTTTTTCTGGGGTCATCTCTCACTTGTGTCTCCTATAAGTTGGAATGACATCAACAGAAATTTGTTAAGAAAGGGTGAGTCTCTAACAAATTACCTGCCTAGGTGTTATAATGAACAGCACAGATAAGTGTGGCCCATGCGTGTGAAGATGTCTCTTTGCAAGGTTGTTGGACAGGTCATGTTGTGGCCTTGGCTCTGGGAAAGGAAGCATCTACTTTCAATTGTCAAGTGATGCTCCCTGTTACAAAGGTGGAACAGTGGAAGACATTAATACCATTATAAATACTTTGGGTACGTAGATAGGCTAATAACTCATGTAGTAATCTCCAAAGCATCCGACTTTCATGTGCCAAATACTTTATCATCACAAGGTGGTAATAAGAAATAGCCACAAGGGAAGAGTAACCTTTTCCTAGTGGTAAGGAAGCCAGGATTTCAGAGTTACTATGTAATTAATTCGCTTTTCAAGAATCAAAACACCCTAAAGCAAAAACAAGTTCAACAGACTTGTAATAACGTAGTAGTAGTGTTAAGCCCTCTTATTCCTCAACAAAAATCTATCCTTTCACTTATTCTCAACTGTGAAATCCCTGACCCATGTTGTAACCATCTCCTGCCTTAAATACAACATTTTCCTTTGCCTTGGTCTCCTTGACTCTTGGTTTTCCAGTCCATGGTACGGTCAAGGTGCTCACACTAAGACAATCTCACTGTCTGGCTCTAAGTCCAAGATCCTCCCATATGGTAATTCTTCCTGCATTTGTTTTGCCTCACACATTTCAAGTTCAGATTCTTCTAAATTCTGCAGGTGGGAACAATTTCTTGCTAAAGCACACCTTGGTCCCAGGTGTGTGTTAGTACTGGGTTCCTCCTTGACTTCCTTAGGACTGCCACTAGCCTTCAGAAAAAATAACCCCAGTGAAGTGGAGGAAATCAAACCTGTATGAAATCAGGGTAAGAGACACCAGGGTGGATCACCTGCCCCAACAGATACTGCCTGTGCAAAGCTCTCCATCACCTTCTGCAAACCTCTACAAACTGCACACAGCTCTGCACCTTCATGTGCTGCACCCAGTCCCGGGTCCTCTGGCTGCCCATGTTTAACCACTGGCCTTACCTGACGTGCTTGGCACAGAGCAGAGGATGTTTATGGTGCTGTGTGAAAACAGCAAATATAAGAAGGCTCAATGTACTTCAAAGTATATACCCTGATTACACAACATTTTTTAAAGTGGATCATTCACAGGTAGAGCAGAAACTATCAGTTGATTTTCAGCATGGACCTCCCAGGAAGGTGGGGTTAATACCTGTCTATTCTGATAAAACTTTAAAGAGCTGTTTCCCCTATTTTTTGTGTTTTCTAAAAAGAACCCCCAAATGTTATTTGGATGTTATTAAAGATCAACACTGACAGTAGCTGTAATTATATATTAACCAGCTGATAATTAAAAACTGAGCTAACAAATAATTTAATTTGGATACATAGTTGGTGTTATATATAAAATTTTAAAAGTTGGCCCTCTTCAGTGGTATATCAATTGAGAAAAAAAAATTTTGTGATCTTGGGAATCAGGAGATGGCTGAAAAGTTGAAAAGATTATGCAAGTACAACAACTTTGTATACAGGGGAAAGGGCTATATTTGGGCTTCATTCTCCTTTTCATCAAAAGTCTAATTTCCCACATTTTACAGTCTGTTTATGTGGTCTATTTTATAAAATCCCACGTATTGTTTTCTGATTCTGCATTCAGTGAGCATATGCAGGCAAGGAGTCAACAAGGGACCACAACTGACATTGCAGTGTGGGTAGAGGAGCAATTGTGGAAAGGTTACCTCTGACACACATAGACAAGAGATTGAATTTACCAGTTGTCCTGATGGACAGCTCTTAATTTGGGCAATTATATCCTGTTCAATATGGATAAACGCTGTAAATCATCCTAATTTTAACTCAGAAGATAAGATTAGGGCAGCACACATAAACTATTTATCTGTGCATACAGCACAATATATGTTTTGCTCTGTAGCAGTATACATAAAATACAATGTAAACTCTGGGCTTGCAAAAGAGTTTAGGTCTCCTGCCACAGTCAAATTGGTTGTGGTTTTATTATTGCATATTTAGTAAGCACTTAAAGCACTAAAGGAAACTATAGCTCACTCCCAGGGACCAGAGCCTGCTAAAATCCTGAGCCCCTCCAAGTTTGTTTGTTTGGACAGAGGTATCTGTGGTCTGAACATAATGGTGGCCTGATTCCACTTCTAAAAACAGCAGAAATGCTGCCATTAATTTTGAGAAGAAAATCTGAGGACGCACTTACACAGGAGTACACTGGACATTAGCTGAAAGAACTGATGCAGGTAAGATTTGTCAAGGATCAGAATTCACTACGGGACAGATCAACACTGCACGTCCTCGTGAACTAGATATTGTCACTACAGTCGTGCCGTGACACGCTTGGTCCTGGTGCACAACTTGGCAGATCCAGGGGCCCATGTTTAACCCGTTTGCTGCAGCCCACAACCATCAGCCACAGCGCTGCTCATGGCAGCCGTTCTCCCTCAGACACAGGTTCTCTTCTATCCAGCCACGCTTCCCTACACACCGGCAAAACAATTCCACGCGTCCTGGAAGACCTGTTCTCCCCCTGCCCCTTACAGCTGCCCACGCTGCAGAAATCAGAGACCGAGCCTCTGGCAAACCAGGGGAGCAGCTCCTCCCGGCTTCACACCTTCCCACGGGAAGCCGCGCCTGCCACGCGGCGGAGGTGGCCATTCCAGCCCTCCCATGTGCCGAGGAACTCCCGGGGGTCCCTCTCCTCTCCCCTCCTTGCCTGCCTCCCGCGCCCGCAGTGTGCTGTGCAGCCGGCTGCTTCGCCAGCTCCTGCCCCCAACGCCCTCACAACAGCTGTGGGCTTAATTATCAAAATAACATTTTAATAGTCTCATAACTGAACTCCCTTCCAAACATGCCAGTGGAGAGGCTGCAAGGATTCTTCTAACATCTTCAGCTAAACTTACTAATAGGCTGCATTTAAGTGATTAGGCTGTCCTAATGTGTGCCATTTACTGCTGGAGCCATCCCTCCCACCTCAAATTGCCATTTGCCGTCTCTTATTTCCTAAGTGACTCTATTATCTGCCAGAGTATTGAGGTGGTCAGTGCTCCCACACACCAGACCTCCAAGGAAAGCAGAATACCAGGAAATTATCATGAAGGCACCATTCCTGCCTCTCATTATCTTCTTTTTCTTGGGACTAATACATTGGTACCCAATCAGCACTCCCAAGGAAGTGAATGTGCTAAGTGTACTTACGCAAATTATTTAAGATCACTAGGGGTTTACTTGCTTTTAACACTTTAAAGAAAAAAAAAAGAAAAAAAGGAAAAAAAAAGATTTTCTATGACAAGCATTAGTTTCCTTTTTTACTATCTTCACAACTGAACGATTTCTTGCTTTGTAAAATAATTCTAAAGGGACTCCAAACTAGTATTTAGCTGCCAAGTTAACTTTTCTGTACAAACTCCACAGTAAAAGGTGAATGCACATCAAAACAGTGCTGTGATTTTTCCTCAGCAAATTAGCCACTCATTCAGGAAACTTTCCTTCCCACTTCCCAGTTTTTTTAACATTTCTTTTCATATCATTGTTATTGGAGTTGAGCAAGTATTCATTCTCAATCTTAATGATAACTATCAGGAAAGCAATGAGTTTATCCACTCTCCTCCTTCCTCACAGATTTCTCTGAACTGCTACTTTTTTTAAAAAAATGTAAGTACATGTACACTCATCTTTGCTATATCTCATGCTTTGTTCCTTGCAAATCTGAAGCAGGAAAGGCAAGGCATTTATTTCCATGAATATGAGGATCTGCTATGGAAAAGCAAAACTTTAGAAAGTACCTCTGTAGCTCTCCAAATAAAGTCCTAGCTGCACTAAGATCTTCCAATTGACTCTGATAGGATCAGGATTTTATCCCCTCTCATAACAGTAAATATATTCTTGGAAAAATGAACAGATTTTTAAATAGATTTTTTTAAAAGTTTATCACTTTGTATGTTAGCTTACAAAAATGCCCTGTATTGTCAGCTGAGGGGCTCACAGTGCCACAGCAGTGCTTCTGCTCACGTCCATTCTGAAAGGGGGTTGGCCTGCTCTGCCCAGAGAACATTACTGGCCAAGATGCGACACCTCATTGCAACCCATGTGCTATTTTTACTCAATTTTACAGCACAGTTAAGCAAGGCATTGGGTTGTTGCATGAATTATCTACGGCTGCCCAGCCTATAGATCTGCAGGCTGCCCCCTCCCCGTCAGCCGAGTGAACCATTTGTTGGTTAGTCAAATTCATTTCGGTTGGTCTGGAAAAATCTGCTTGTACGTGTTTCGTCTGCTGTGCATCGAGCCGAGGCCGGTGTCCACCCAGCAGATGGAGGAGAGGAAGCGCTGGCCTCCGCAGATGGAGCCTCTGTACCCTGCCCTTGCTTAACTCACCGGGGAGATGACCCACTAAGAGAGCCAAATATCTCTAATTTGTCTTTACCACTATTTCTTGTTGGACTTCCTTATGCTTTTTAGTAGAGAGCGCGAGCAATCGAAGTGCAATATAAAAAAAAAAAATAAAATTCATGTGACAGCATGACTCTGGCCACAGGCTGTAAGCTCACAAACTCGGGTCCAAAGGAAGCGCCTTCTGCAAAGCCTGCAGCGGTGTCAGAGGTGACACCCTCGTGGCACAGGAGCACAGGCTACGTGCACCCACAGGTGTGCACCCTTAGGTGTGGCTGCCAGTAACACGCTGCATGCTGCTGAGACTCAAACTATACCACAATCAAATTATTTATTCTAAAACAGGAAAACTGAATACAGACCTTTGTCTTCGTTGATATTCATTATGTATTACAGCCTAACAGTATCTTTAGAAATCCCAAGATGATCAGCAAATCCAGGGAGATTTAAACTATATTTTTGTATTAAAATAGTCAAGGATGTAGGTGATACATTGTGGCCCCATGTAATTTCAATGTGATAGATTTAAAGGTAAAAAGCTCTTTGCAGTCTGTTGCGGAGAGTGGGCCAGATTCCCATCCCAATTACAGGGAGATAAACCCAGACTAACAATGCTGACTTCTGAATGTAGGAGTTACTCCAGATTTACATTGGGTTTAACAGATTCAAATATAAGTTATTGTGTTCATGTCTCATTCTCTCTAAATGAAATATCTACCTATGCATTACAAATACGTTGAAAATGTAGTGCATGGTTCTCCTATTCAAGCTGTCCAAATCCTCAAATTATAAAGAGCGAGCAGAGCTTTAAAAAGGACATTCATCTTCCTTTCTTCATTAGAATATCATCTTCAAAACTAGAATATTAAGGAAATAGAAACCAGGGTTTTAAGGTTTTTACAGTCTGTGCTCCAGGGGAAAACAGGCACTCAGCTACGACTGAAATTGCTTCACAACGTGTGCTTCTGGGCCTGTGTTATCCTCACTCCACAGATGAGCAGAAAATATAGTTTGTTTCTTTTTTTTTTCCCCTTGGTTTGGCATCTGTGGCTCACTTAATGCTCCTGGATCCTGCAATGTTCTCAGGGAGAGACAAAGAGCGCTGACTGAATATTTTACTGGAAAAAAACCCTACTCCTGTCTTCTGTAAGTGTGCTTCATGCATCCTTAAAATGACCCCTTACAGAGATCACATGGAGAAAAATAAAACCACAGCCTTTTTGTTCAAAAAAAAGGCAGAATCTTGAGGGTCAATCACTTCCCTTCAAAGAGCCAAGATAAGCGCTTCATTTCAAAACTCATCAAAACAGACTATCTATTGCTAAAATATTAACCTATTTCCAAAAGTAATACAGAAGATGGATCCTCCTGTGCACCTGTGACAAGATGGGTGCCCTGGGCCAGCCTGCACATGGACCCTTTCCACCACCAGCCTCCTCCTCAGTCTCCCAGCAGCCCAGGGCACAACACACTCTCCAGCCCTGTGCAACTGAGTAGTGCATGGACTAACAAACCATGGGCAGCTGTAATTCCTCATCCACATCTATATTTAAGAAAGGAAAGGCAATTGTTCAGTCTAGAGTTGAAACCCTGAAATAAAGGCTGAATGATACGTGCTGCTGGTACAGGGCAAGCAGCTGGGACTCTCTCTGCATAGGTAATTTGGACTTCGTGGCCCAAATGTCGCCAAGTTGTTCAGCAGCCAGCTGACCACCTGCAATTCACAGCTTTGCTGTGGGCAGACAGCAGTGCAGGGGCTGAAAATAGCAAGGCCACAAGGCCTGGGCACATACTGTGATCCTTCCAAGCCCCTAAGCACTAAAATGACCTGAAACCCAAAGGCAGTTTTCTCACCTAGATGATACTTGAGCGTCCAAGTTCACATCTGTTCACTGAGTAATCAACTCATGATATGCTCTGGTTGCACAGGCAAACCTCCTACAGACTTCAGTGCTCTTTGTCCAAAGTAAGAATGTATTTAACTATATTATTTGCCAGTGAATTTATGTTTACTATCAGCTCTTGTAGGTATTTGCATTTCTGGTTAAGCAAAACGCTGTCTTGCCCATGAAGCTCTTATTTTTAGCTCACCTGTAAGTGCATGGAGGAATTCAGTCAAGTAAAAAATTCTGCAAAAACACCAGCTGGCCAGTGATACAACTAACGTGAAGAAATGGAAAGCTCATGATGAACCTCTGTGGTGGAGTTTGAACCAATGGTCTAGTTTTGGGGTAGCTTTCACCTTGGGGAGAAGGAGTGTGGGTTTTGACCCTGGTCAAGGATGGTACATATTAGGCAGCAATGCTAAGATTTGCCCAGCTGCAACCCTGTGCTGAGCACCATCCCTGCATGACCCTCCCACTAAAAGACCCATAAAGGGCTCCCACTCTGGCTCCTACACACCTACCCTGCTGCCTAAGGAGGTTATCAATGGGGACACTGCTAAACACTCTGTCACTGAATGAAACCAGTTCCTTTGCAACTTCACCGGTGAGTATGTTTGGTTTCTGGTAGAAAGGACAAAATGGTCAAATTTTGTCCTTGATCCATTGTGTTAGAAGGAAGAGAAGTTTTAAACTTTCATAAAGCATAATAAAATATTGTTTAGGTTGATGTGATGCAGCAGACAGCTCATACGGAAAGCATACGCTGGTCTCCTGTTGTTGAGAGCAGGGAATACACTGCCTGTGACTGGAATATGGTACATTATTTGAACTACAGCAAGGCCCTAGGAAGTCCTTGCTGATTCCAACTCAGGCAATGAAGAAATGTCCTGAGAGTTCAGGAGCAGAGAAGATTTATACCATATCCGTGATATTTATATTAATAAATGATTCATGTTATTGCAAGGACCACTGCTCAAAATACTTTGCCTTCAGAATTGTGGACAAACAAAAAAAATTGTGTTTCCCAAGATCCACTGATATGGGTTTACACGGTACTCTAATGTAATCACAAGAACATTAAACAGTACGAAAGTCTTCTCTCTTTTCCATGGCTGATTAAGCAGTTGGGAACAGAGAATTTACTGTGAAAAAAGCAAACAATTATATGCTATCTGAGGTAAACATTACCTTAGTAATGGAAGCTGAGCTTTAGAACCTTATTGTCAGTAGGGATTAGCATTATAATACTTAAAATGACATTTATAACACTTACTGAAATTACAAGAATGAAGTCTGTGGAGACACAGAAATGAAATCAGCTCAATGTGTTTTTATAAGAATACTGAAATCTAAGTCCCTTAGAGGAAAGATATAGACATTAACAGTTTTTGCAGGCTTCCATTAGCTGTTCAAATTTGAATACTGTTTCTTAGGTGAGCTCTAATCTTCTTTGAATCCTCCCAACACATTTTATCTGTAAAAAATTGTAGTTAAAAATTTAGTTTGATGGAATGATATTTAAGTGCTTTTCCTCATCTACTCCCTGAAAGAGCCCCTGAGAGTCTTACTGTAATTTGTTCAAACGAAATAATATTTTCGTTTCCTGAGTTCTCTTTGTTGTCTTGTGTGATGAAAAGTAACATTTCTTTTCTTTCTATCCTATTAAATGTGGCTTTCTGAATGCCAGCCGCTCAATCGAAATAGAATCTGGCACACTTGCACCCAGCTTAAAAAATGTGAACTGCCACATAGAGTTTTTGATCTAAATGTGACATGTCACCAGGAGAAGGCTTGGAGTAATATTTCCAGAGCCATAATCAAGTGTTATAAACAATTGCATTTCATTCATTGACACAGTTTGTCATCACCTTTTCATTTTAAATGCCTGGTTATTGAAATTCACTGAATGTGAGAGATGCCACAAGCAGGC
>NC_087562.1:10549712-10617212 GCF_036250125.1 Pseudopipra pipra
TACTGTTAGGACTTTTAATGAAGCCCCAGTTGTGATGACACTGAAGCAGGGAACGCTACGGTGGGATAATTACTTGGCTCCCTCGCAGCTGAGTTTCACAGATGCATTATTAACGGCACATTCCATGCCATAACGAGCACCGAATGTAGGTGGGATTCGCAAGCCCCGGCATCCGCCATTAGCAGGTTGGCGCAAACACAAATGAGTGTTTTCACAAAAGCATGCAAAGGTTGTGAAATTCCAATGAATTCTTTCACTGGAAAAAAGAGTTCAAGCTGCCATGACCGGATATGTCACCTCCCACGGCACGCCGCGCGCCCGGCGAGGCACCATGGGAAATTACAGAATCAGAATGCATTGATTTTTCTGTAGAAAATACAGGCAGCAGCCCTGATGAAGAATTAAGGAGGAAATGTAATAACCTAATTCTTCTCCAACATCCTCACATACACCCTTTCCAGCCCGGGCACCTGGTTCCTGCATCCAGACAATTGCCAGGTGAAAGACACAGATAAAAATTCCCTTTCCCTTGGCAAATTTTCCCTTGGTGGTGGGACACTGGGCTGGGTGCAACACTAGCTGCTTACACCAGGGCTGGACTTGGCCCACTTTGTCTGAATGTCATCAGCTTTAGGACACATTTCCAAGAAATGCTTGTTTTATGCTACCACATGTTTTATGTTATTCTCCATGACATTCATCTCCTAAACTTTCCTTAGCTACAAACCCTTAACAGGTTTTCTCTATAGAATACTATTTACAGTATAAGAAATTATTAATAATTCTTCTTCAAACTATACTGCATATGGCTTGAAAACTCTGGAGAACACAGAAAGGATTTTCCCTCTCCTTCACACCACACACATAGAAAATACGACATTAACATCTTCCTTTATTACGGGGCAAGCTGGCCCAGCACTGCACCTACCTTCCCTCCTGGCCTGGTCAGTGGCGCACAATTCAGCCATTCCCCAGCACTGCACAGTAGTGCTTATTTCCCTGTTTGCTGGGAAAGTTTGAACTAAATGCAGTTACAAAATTAATGGCAGCCCTGCTTTGCCTTTTTTTTTTTTTTTTTAAAAAAAGCTTCTCTTTCAAGGTGACCCTTTTCTTATTGTGTCACCCCAAGTGTTGCTGCTTGCATACTGAACCAACACTCTCCCAGTAATTAACACCAGCACTTAATGAAGTCCAGCTGCTGTGATGGCAAACTGAAGGGATGCCAACCTTTTTAAGCTAGTACTTGGGCTACTCCAGTTACAGCTGCTTTAAAACCACAGTAGTCAACTTCTCTTTGCCTACTTCTCAGAGATAATTCTTACCAAATAAGACAAGTGTTCAAGATTAAGCACTTAATAACAAAGCTTATCTCTGAACTAATATTTCAAGCTGGAAATGATATAAAGGGTTGGATCAACTTAAATGAACACTGCAAAATTAATAAAAATCCCAAGAAGCAAATGAAAATCTAAAATGAAGATTTGCATTGTTAAATACATAAACCTTTAAAGACCCTAGAAGTGCAGTGCCAAGGGAAAATTGGAGACAGATTCTTCAGCAATATCTGTTCCTCTGAACTCGTTTCCTGATCCACTACGAGAGTCACTAACAGCCAATGCTTTATTAAAATAATACTCTCTGCCAATTGTTTCATTACATGCAGGGGTATGGTAGGGATACTAGGTGAGTGCTTTTGGAGACTGTCTGAAAAGGTTTGTGTTATAATTCATACCATGTGAATTTTCAAAAGAACTCCTTCCACAGTTTTCCTTTACACGTGCTTTCTTGCTCTGCTCCTTAATCCACCTCTCTTAAAATACTACTTTTCCATGCAGAAGTACCAATAACATTGTCCAGTTTAAGTGGGTAATTTCTAAACTCCTCTCCATTGCCAAAAAAAGGCAATTCAAAATTGCAAAAGATGCCCTCCTTGTCTTTCAGACCCGCAGATATTGCATCCCTCATTTCTGCTTTACATACCATGCAGTGCTCCCACTTCAGTTGAAGAGCCATCTGATTTGGGTTGCAGAGAGATCTGTGAGCTGAGCTGAGCTTTCCCAGGGAGAGGAGCCCCAGCCTGCTGCTGGAGCTGGGGGAGGAAGTAGGGAGGGCCAAGCAGGTGAGGCTCAGACAATGAAGGGCAGAACCCCGGCAGATGTACTTAGTTTTCAAATTACTAAGAGAGATAATGGCTTTTGCTGTGATCAACACTAAGAGGCATTTTGAAATGCAAGTGGGAAGGGAACTGACTGATTTACTTTCATTTTAACTAATTTACACGTAGGAAACATGTATCAATTTACAAATATATTCAGCACCAAAAAATCAACACTTCTCCCAAGCAGGGGTTAATCCAAGGCTCAAGCCCTGCAGTCAGTCCAATTTTTCCACCAGAGACCTAACATTGCGGGATCGGTATTAAAAGTACATCCTCGATTATCCTGGATGTCCATGCCCCTGAGAATATAACTTAAAAACAAAATCATTAGCTTACACAATAAAAGTCCTTGAAAAATAAAGAAATTCTTGTGTACAGAGCAATGCTGACTTCCAAGCACAAATTCCTTTGTTTTCCTTAATGCTAGCTTTGGACC
This sequence comes from Pseudopipra pipra, assembly GCF_036250125.1. Classification (NCBI taxonomy): domain Eukaryota; kingdom Metazoa; phylum Chordata; class Aves; order Passeriformes; family Pipridae; genus Pseudopipra; species Pseudopipra pipra. The sequence continues at coordinate 10,552,307 of NC_087562.1, forward strand.
CTACCAATGACTCAAAAGGAGCTGCACTGAACTAATTGCACAACCTGGCAGCACTCTACAGTGTGTCCACGTTGCACAGGCAGGAAGGTAGCAAAGGCTAAAAGCCAAGAAGCCAACTTCGGTGTAATTTACAGAAAACACTGCACATATTACACAGTCTATTTTTCTTATTGTAAGTTTGATACTGAATTATCCAGGCTTGCATAGGGAAAGCCAATGTTTAATTCTCCAAAAGCTGTTGTGGGTAGGCTCTCCAAGGGCAAGCCATGGGAACAGGACGTGGTGGTTTCGCATGGCACAGTACAAGGGTCACAAACCTCTCGCGTGCATTGGCCTCTATGTAAGAGTCAACCATGGAAAACAGTCTGTTTACAACAAAAGGCATCTGGTAACCATGATTATTCCTGCTTTAAAACTGAGCATTTCAGATTTCTTAGCTCCCTCTTTTGTTCAGTTTTAGTTCTCATGCTTGCTGTTTTCTGCTCTGCTCTTTCTTCGTGCGCGTTATAGCTCAGCATGACAAAAATCTCCATAGTTAATCACACCAATAATTTTTAAACAGGTGAGTGTTATTAGTTTCATCAAGAAAGGTGGTTCATAGGTACATTTTAAATTCATTTTTCAAATCATTCCACAAGGCAGCTACCCTGTTTCCTCTGCAATGATAAAGCTCACAACTTGCTAGCTTGGAAACTCAAGGGAATTGTCTACTTGAAAGTAGAGCCAGAACTGCTAAATATGGATTCATATCTAGATATTGAAACCATCCTCCTTCCCAAACACTGGCTGTTCATGCAGTCTTTACTCAGACTTCAGGTTCCTCTAACATGTTGATGGTGCTCAAATGCACACAGATAGCAGGGTCTGCATCCATAAAATTAAAGGTATTTTCTCTTCTGTCCTGGAGGCTGCTTTTTAAAGTTACTGTGTGCCAGCACTCTGTGGTTAAGTAAAGTATGTACAATAAGTTCTGAAGAAAAAAAATAAATCCTTCATTATGAAGCTGGTAGGAACTGAAGTTCCTTATAGAATGCTACTCTGTGTTCAAAATTTTAAAAGGTAAGGCCATAGACACCTGAAAATTAAGTTTCTTCTATATATTCATGAACAGAAGAATAGACAATTTAAGATTATGTATGAAAAGCAGAATCTGTAGACCTTTCAATATTGCTGATTTTATGATTTCAGCACCCTCAGACACCACTATATCTGTGTAGGTGCAGTTACCCTTGTGTAACACAGTGTACATGCTCTACAGGCATGGGAGTAACTTTATGAATTACTGTATGACAGATGTGGCTCGGTCAGGATCAAACAATAAACATGCCACAGGCATTACTTCAGAGATGTCACTGTCCCACATCGGTTTTTAAGAACAAGATTCAGGATTCTGGCATCTTGAACTTTAAACCTGCTCCTAAAACAGGCATATTTTGCTCAGACAAGACATTACTTTATTGTATAACTCAGGTATGGAATAAAGTTTTTCTTATGCAATGAAGTGGAAAAGCATGTTTCCACAGTCTTTAGAGTGTTAGTTCTCACGTTCTTCAGTAAGTTACCCTCTGGATTGCCACAAGTCCAGTGCCTCCCTCTTAGCTGAGTTGAACACAGACAAACCCAAAAGGGATGTTGTTGCTAACCCCAGACCTCCTCTCCACGAGCATGGCAAGGGCTGGCACTGTTTCTCATGTTCACTTTCCAGACAGGGAAATACTAATTGTCTTTTAAAAATCTCTATAGTATTTTGTCAATATTTTTTTATTACAGCAGAGCATGTATAAATATTTTATTGTAAACCAAGGGCCTAAAATAAACAGTTTAGTAAATAGTTATTACATTACAAGGAAAAACATCTGTGGAAACTGTTTTCCATGTAATTATTCTTGCTATTTTACATTAGCTCTCAATGTGAATTTCTTTGGCTCTAATGTTTCACTTGTTCTAAATCTTCCTCCTTGTTGCTATTATTAAAATCTTAAAAAGGTGCCAAATCTTAAATGAAGAAAAAAAAAAAAAGATTCGCTAGAAATTATTCATATCACAGTGAGCCTCTACTAAACCTGGCAGGGGTGCAATATTTTCGGTGAAATTAACATAAAATATACAACTGCAAATTATCCAGGAAATAGCTGTGTTCTTTACAGTGCGCATTTACATTTGGTAAAAAATGTTCTACTTATCTGTCTAGCGCAAAGCTCCAATCGCTTCCAAAGGCAGTTTTAAAGGGATAGCGATAGCTCTGCACAGGGAGCACGGTCCTTACAGCAGCTGTAACAAATAGCTGGGGGGAAAAGTGACCTTCGATAATTACTGGAGGTAACAGTCAGCACTGGACATTCCTTGTTGTGAATACTAACAATCTAATTTTAGATATAGTTCCCTTTTGGTACGCTGGATGCATTTCCTTTCTTAGGCCTAAGTTCTTTCTACTAAACACAAGAAAAACTGTAATACTATGTAAAATGCAAATTTTGCTGTAAATATTTTATAAAATTGTTGCATACATCCCAAAAGCTATAGGTCTTAATTGAGAGCAGGCTATTTTTCCAGTCAATATATGGAAATGGAAAATGCTAATTCATGTTTTTCTACTTATGAAAAACCCTAGAGAATGGCAAAACCACAAATGCACTCACTTTAATATTATAAATATAATTTGGCTCCCTCTTTGCAGTCCCTCATGTCCTGGCTTTTATCTCCCAATGGCTGCAGAGGAAGAATCAGAGAATCGCTTTTACATCCCCTGCGCAGGAAGTCCCCCCCTGTGTGCTGCCAGCTTGGCAAAAGAGCAACAGCCTGAGCTCACAAACACGGCAAACAGGAACTGAAACAAGAAATTCCAGTGCTCTTACACAGGAAACAAGCCCCACACGACAGCAAACCTGCTCAGGACAAGCAGTGTGCACACTCAGCCCCGCTGGTCAGAGCGGCCACTGCCATCGGCCAGCTGGGTGGAGGAGCAGGGCTGCCCCCACACTGTCCCCCAGCCCCATGGCTCTGCCTTGCATTTATTTCTCTCCCTTCAGAGCAGCCAGTGGCTTGGACAATAAAGCCTGGAAACAATCTCTCACAAGTTGTACTGAATATGACTAAAAGTCATTTAGCCTGCTCCAGCGTACCATTACTTGCACTTGCCTTTTTCCATCCACTTTTCATTTCCTTGTCAAGGAAAAGACTGGGTTTTGCTTCTTCTAGAAATCATTAGGCTGTTAAAACTCTCCAAAGGTCACTGATGCTGGCTTTGAAGAGTGAAAATGATATTATTCCCCATTAGACTTTTAATCTCATGATTAGAGCTAAAGTTAACATGGCTGTTTCATTTTCTACCAGGCAAGAGTAAACTCATTTTTTCTTTCTCTACCAGAATACTTAATGGCATCCTATCTTGATGAGCAACATCTCATAGTTAAACAGTGCAAACAATGGAAATGCAAAACACTTTGAAGAGGGGTTTTGAATTTTTAAATGCTATTGATTAACCGTGAAAAGTCTTAAAACATGCAGCACAGCAAAATCCACCCATGGAAATCCCACATGAGTCAAAGTCCCTGCTCTTGGCTGGCAAGACTGCAGTCCTTGCTGGCACAGCAGAGGGACAAGGCAGGGGATGATCCATTTCTTCTCAGTTTGAGCTCTTACTCCTATGTTCCCTAAAACTTACCCCTACAAATGTTTCTGAACCCAGTAATGCAAATGAGTGTGAGTGGGACCCAACAGGCCAGTAAGAGCTACTTGCCTGAGTGAAAACCACCCCCTTAGGCTCCTTATGGATGTTTAGATTTGTGAAAACCTTGTAGAAGAGTCTGTGAAGCAAGAATTTACAGGTGCACGCCAGTTTCAAAACCTGCTGTACAGCATTCACTATTATAGGCAGACACAGGAAAAAAAATTCAATTTTCTTCATTCAAGACAGACTCTGATAACCAGCTAGTAAAACTCAGACTATAATTTCTTATTCAGTGTTCCACATGAGATGCATTTTGCTGAATTTAACATGTTTTGCTGTTAATGGATTTCACAGTGTGTTGCCATTTTTATACAGCTGTCCAAATAAAATGTTTTGTACAATGATGTGCTTTTACTGTATTGCTAGCTTGCAAATGGCAGCCACTTCCCCAGTTTAAGCCTTACAAAAATGGGAAAGCTCTTTGACTAGGCCTTTGACTAGACTCTTTGACTAAAATACATATTTTGGGTCTCTAGAGTTCTTTTCCTAGTAAGTCATATTCAAACAAGAACAAAGATACAAGATATATATAATTACATATTGTATGTTTCTGGTCTAATATGATTTCCACTGGAAGGAAAAATCAAACCTCAATCAGTTGATAATAATAAAGGAGTATCAAGTCATAGTTCTAGAGGTAACAGAGCCACACCTTTGTGTTAGCTGAAATCAGGCCTCATAGCCTGCATGACAAATGTCTCTTCTTTAAAATTAGACTGATGTTTAGATTGCATGGACTAGTAGTGTACAAAACAAAACCACTCAGTAGTTAAAGTTTCCAGGCACTGTCTGTGCTGAGCTCCAGAACTGCTAACCTTCACCATCTTTCACTGCTTGGAAGTGGAGCATTTACAAGCAACTGCACATTTCCCTATCAAAACAGGCTGTTCAAAAAATACAAAGTTTTCCCCACATCAACTCTACATGGACTCCTGGACACCCAAAGCTGATGACTTATGGACAGAAATCTCCCACAATCAAAGGGTATGATGGTACCTGGACATTGGATGCCTTGACAGTGGATATTAACACTGCTTACATGCTTACAAGGAAAAAAAATCCATAAAAGTTTCAAGGAAAACATTAAAAGAACCTATCTTTCCTTTGAATAATGCTTTAATAACATATTTAACTTTTCCAGTACCTCAAGTATTTTTGTAGTGTTGGATTTCTGTAGTAAAATTGTCCATCTAGATTTTCAAATAGAATTTAAAGCAAACTAAGTAAATAAATCTCATGATTTAAATTCCTCATTCCTTGAAAGTTCATCATTCAGGTTTAATAAAAACATTGTTGATTTCATTTTTGGGTACCTTGAAATTAGTCTTCAAAGGAAATTCTTTCCATTGATGTTCTTTAAGTGAAGACATAGCTACTACCAGTTTTAAAAGATTTTACAGGTGAAGGAAAAGTTGCTTTGCTTTTCTTTTTTTCACCCCAAATCCACTTTTCTTTTTTTTAAACACTGAATCGAAAGCTGATCTATCCTTTTTTTTTTCTTCTTTTTTTTTTTTTTTTAATTAGAAAAAGGAGGATAAAAAGAGAATTTCTTAACTAGAAAGTAAACAAGGAGAAAATGTCACTGGAATACTTCTTTCCCTTCGACTTTAGCTATCTATATCCGGCCCAGCTTGAATCAGTTACTGTTCATTGCATGAGGTTTCATCATTTAACTTTTGTTGCCAATATTTATTCCAGGATATAACTCACAGTCATGGGGGGTTTAAGAAATATTTCTCCATACCCCGATAATACGTGATATCTGATGCGTGCAAAACATAACAGCAGAGGACACGCCAGTGGTTCTAGTTGATGTTGATCCTTTAAAACACCCCAACTCTATTTGGAGCAAAACCTAAAACCTATGGATCTGCCTAGCCTGAATCATGCTAAAAAGCTTCCCAGTGAATATAGAACAGGATAAAGTCATCGTAAGATCTAAACACTTCACAGTTACACGTACAATGTTCAAAAGACTTGGTCATTTTTAAGGCCCTTGACTGGCCACCAGATGATGAATGATGTACAGCTGAAGGTAGGATTAAATCCCAAGCAGGCTATGAATGACTAAAGTGGGATGTAAACATGTCAGCAGTGTGCTATGCACTTCCTACATGGTACCATTTTTTGTAGTCTTCTCTATCAATTCAGGAGGTGCAAAAGAAGGAAACACTGGACCAAATTGGCTTTGGTCTAATTCTACAGGAAGCAAAAAGGCTCAGCTCCTCCCCACAGGGTCAGCACTTCATTCACCCCATCTGTCCCTGGATTTGTGCCAGCAGGATAAAACACAAAACACAAAGCAGAGATTGTCCCCCGTACTGGGCACTGGTGAGGCCACAACTCAAGTTGTGCATCCAGTTCTGGGCCACTCAAGACAAAAAAGGCATCGAGGTGCTGGAGCAAGTCCAGAGAAGGGAATGGAGCTGCTAAAGGATCTAGAGAGTAAATCCTACAAGGAGCAGCTGAGGGAGCTGAGGGTGTTCAGCCTGGAGAAAAGGAGGCTCAGAGGAGACCTTATCACTTTCTACAACTCCCTGAAGGAGGTTGTAGCCAGGTGAGGGTCAGCTTCTTTTCCCAGGCAACAAAAGAAAAGAGGAACTGGCCTCAAGCTGTGCCAGGGGAAGTTTAGGCTGGACATCAGGAAGAATTTTTTCACTGAAAGGGTTGTCAGGCATTGGAAGGGGCTGCCCAGGGAGGTGGTGGAATCACCATATCTGGAAGTGTTCAAGAAACAACTGGATGTTGCACTCAGTGCTCCGGTCTAGTTGACAAGATAGTGTTCAGTCAAGGGCTGGACTCGACGATCTTGGAGGTCTTTTCCAAATGATTCTGTGAAATAGGTGAAAAAGACGACTATGGAATTACAGTGAGGTGTTTTGGTTTGCTGTGGAGCTCCGTCTTCTGAAGACCATGTTATTCATACCCATGATTTCTTTGAGTTTTTCAGTTGTGGCAGGACAAAATTTTTTCATTTATAAAATCACGATCTGCTAGTTCTTTTGACATCACTGCAGGGAAGTCTGACAGGGACAGCCTGAAGTCTTCTTCCTCAAGTTTACTATGTAATCACATGGTAGTTATTGGCTGTCACAAGAATGTAATTTTTTTATTTTTTAACTAAAGAAATGTAATTTTTAAAATGCCACACAGTGAATCTGCCAAGTCAAAATATTCAATTAAAACCCTTCTGATTTTTGAAAAGGCCCAAAGCTGTCAAAATTACTAATAAATTGAACAAAAAGAAGTCTGTGACAAAACCTTGCTATACAAAGAAGCAGCACATCTGGCACAAACTACAGAGACCAATTGTGCAAAGGCTTTATGTGTGCCAGGAGCCTGGAAACACAGAAAAAAAAAGTAAAAGCCTTAAATAGTTTACAAGGGCTTCCTTCATGGGGATCACCGTAAGGAACCTCAGGATAGAAAAGTTTTCCCCCACAAAAGAAAAAAAAAAAGGTGCCAGTACCCTAAACAGACAGAGCATCCAGGGAGGCTTGTATTTGATTTGACTTACTTGTCAGCTATGACAAAACAGAAGTAATTTTTAAGGGTCATGTCAGTTGGTAACCTCTTGTTCTAGGAGACCAGATTAAATCTTCCCCAAGGTTAAGGATGCTGTTGAGTTTGAACTATAATTAAAGGCAGTGGGCCAACTGTCTCACTTTGAAGTCAACCAAGTAACAGGAGGTACAAATCTGAACCTTTAACATACGAATAAACCCCTTTTCTCTGATAACTAGAGCCAGGGTACAGCATATGCACACCAGTACCCTTACTGATTCAAAATCAGAGGGTTGTTCCATAATCAAAAGAAGAGAAATAAACATTTTAGGTCCAGTGCTGAAAAGTGCTGAGTATTGAACCAGATATTCAGAAAGAATGAAATCCAGAGTTTTATCAGTAGAAAAGGAATTTAGCTACAGATTACTGATATTATATACATTCTTTTCTCATTTTCCTATGGTTGGAAACAGTCTGGAACCTTGTCTAGGTTTCCCCAAAGAGGTAAAAAGAGTATTTCATAACTCTGCCTAAGCTAATTGCTAGCTAACCCAGCACAGGTTTTTCCAGCTTCACTAAACATTCATTCCTTTGTTCCTTATTCACTTCTCACGTATCATCTGTCTTTCAAAAAAATGCACAAAGCTTTCTGTCAGTCAAGAAAGGTAGTACTGGTACCTGATGTTTCCAAACATTCATTTGGCAAATAAAGAAGAAATGGGCATAACAGCTACTTTATCCAGATAAAACTGTTATCTGTTAATATCCCGTAAAGAAACCATCAACACCTAGATTTTATGGACATAACTGATACAGACATTAGTCCCACATGAGGAGAAGGACAATGTCCTGAAAATGTTACTTATATGAAGTCTGAAGACTACACCTAGAAATGGTAGTGGGTGTTTTCCCCCCTCCACTCCCAAGATATATTCTGGCGTTTTTTTCCTTAAAAGTAGGACACAGAGGGGTGCTGACCTCTCCACCAGAAAGCAGAGTCATTTTGCCATCTGCAGGGAAAAGCCAAGCCCCATATGGTGAGGACCTGCTTTCTTTTCTATATTCAAGATTAGCAAAGATTGGCTAAGAAATTTGTTTGTAAACTTAGAAATATCAGGTCCCACACATATCAAATATCTGAGAATAAGGCAGAAAGCATCTCTGCAGACTTTTATACACAAACATACAACAGTTTTCAAGGTTCATTAATAAAATGAAGACCAAGTTACATATTCAGAAAAATTACTTCTACACAGGGCTAAGTTTACTGAAAAATAGCATTTTTTTGCTACACAGATGTTGAAAGAGTGGGGTTAGATTGAGGTGCTTGCTAAAGATAACTTTGAAGAAGTATCACACTTAGAACTCAGACTGATTGCAGAAAAGGTGTTTTATCAACTGCTCCCTTTATGAATAAATATGAAACTACCAGGAAAATGTTTAAACAGGTGTAATCATCGCTGCATATGAAAATTGAGTTTGGCGGCTGTAAGGAATCTTAACACGGTTAAGAAAGAATGAAAGCAATGTAAAACTGTGATCACAGCCGATTATGTATGTATCATGCAAAACAGGAATGTTGTCATAGCAGCTATAAAAATGTCAGTGAAAACTGAACTACTATTACCAGGTTGTAAATGAAATGAAAAATGCAAAAGGAATATGTGAATGAATACATTGAGGGAAATGTTATTTCTTTCCTGATAGATAAACAAGCAAAAATAAATAAATTCTCATGAAATGGAGTAATTCGTGTGAACAAATATGCATAGATAACAATTGCAGGAGGCCACATATGCACGGTACAACTGGATAAAATTATTAAGATTTTGGATAAGTAATTTTCCAGCCTTAGAAAGGAAGGAACAGTAAAAATATAATGTTTTGAAACCAGTTTCAGAGTAAGAAACCAATTAAGTAATAGATTATACTAAGGGCCAATGTTGTTTTATACTAAAGGGAGTTGCTTCTGTCTGTTAGCAATGGCAACTTGGCTTTCAGGACAATTACACTGGTAAAAAGTGTGACTTGTAAAACGAAACACTTCTAGCCTTAAATACATTATACTAACTACAACATTTAATTACTTGCAAAAGTGGTTAATGCTAAAAGTAATGAACACAAAAATACCAAACCAGGGCTTAGAGTTGGACAAAACACCAGGAGGACCTTATTGACACGAGCAGATCCCTCTGCCCAAGAGCCCGAGCCAGCAGCGACCTCCACCTGGGCAAAGTCTCCTGCAGCAGCACCAACAGGGCTCCAGCCATCCCACAGCACTTTCACTCCCTGGGATTAAGGCTCTCATGGGCATGTGGAGACATCATGTATGTTCTTCATCTCTTAAGGTAAGTACACTTTGCTTTTTAAAAAACAAAATTAGCCTTTGACAATAGGCAGACACTGTAAAATGAAAGTCTAGTACATATTCTTTATTAAAGCAAGGCCATGTAGAACTGGATACTGAAGCAAGCTCTGAGTAAATACATGAAGGTTGTACCTTCATTTCTGCACTAAAAGAGCAATTATTTGGAATATGCTTTACAAACATCGAAGTTAAAAAAACATTTCTGAGTTCCTAATGTGTCCATAATTAATTCACACATTCAGCTGTTGAGTTCAGAAATATGTTCCTGTTGATAATTTGCAAGTAATGCTTCAAAAACAATCTGGCACATTTTTATTTGCCTTAATGCCTGAAAGCTATTACCAAGAAAGTGCTTTACAATGTCATCATCACTGCTATGATGTACACGCTTTAACTAACAGCAGTGCTTAGACCTGAAGAGTTCCCCTCAAGAACTGAACAGTTTTGTCTCGGGACACAAAGTCACAACAGTATGTTACCAAACAGAATCACAGAACCATTCAGATCAGAAAAGACCTCCAAGATCATTGAGTCCAACCTTTGACTGATCACCTTGTCAACTAGACTGCACCACTAAGTGCCACATCCAGTCATTTCTAGAACACGAATAGCACCCTTAAACTTTAAATCAGTTGGAATTCAAGTATTGTGTGAAACAAAATGTGCAGGAAAAGAATAGGAATTTTACAAGAATTAAAGATGCCCTTCTTCCCATATTGACAATATTTATTTCACATAAAATAAAACATGTTTTATTATAAGAGAGATTCTAAAAAGTGTTAACTGTCCTCAACTCAATGAGAAAGAGGAACAAAGTGCTTCACCAGATCAGGCCTGAGTATCAGCAGTGCTTCCCATCCTCATCAGAGGTACCCAGGGTTAGTCTCTTTACATGTATAAAAGTAATTTCCGCAAAAATGATGCTTACCTACATCCTTGTCACACAGTCACGCACTCAGAATCTACTGTGACAGGGGGAGATTCAAGACCATCCAAAATGAGTCTGAATTTTTATTCGTATAATATATAAATTAGCAATTTTGTTAAGACTGGAATTTTTGAAAACTATGAAACATAAATCAAAAGAAAAAATTGTTTGCTTCAATTTTTAAACAGAAGAGGAAAACATAACTGGGAATATATGAATTTATGCTTGATTTTGAATACTATCTCAACCCCTTCACCCCTGTGCTGGTTTCATCTTAGTGATTGAGCTTGGTATCAACTGCTAATTCTTCCAAACATAAAATCAACCTTCTAAATTGCTGCTTTTTAGAAAATAATTTCTATAGTTATTAATTCAGTTTGGCCTCTTATGAGCACCCAACTGAATTCATTATTTTTAAATATTACGTTATTTTAAAATGTTAACAAAATAACAAACCTATAGGTGGTCATTTTTTTGTTTAGAACACTGGTATGCATTTGAAAGAAATGTAACTGTGGATGGTGGTTTCCCCTCCCCTTTGTGTTTAAGTCTGGCAGAGTGTTTCCAGAACTTGAAACATGATCTCCAAGGGCAGGAAAGGTAATTAAGATCCTTGGGAGTCCTGCGCTACATGCAATGTATGATATGCCATGGCTTAGGGCAGTACTCCCAAAACTCTCCCTGTTCCTCCAAACACAGTGCTTAACTTGCTTGCCCCCATCACATCAAGCAGGGAGGTATTTGTCCAGGCTGCAGTTTGAGAACCAGGCCATGGAACAATCTCACTGCGACTTCTGGAAGCTTTCCCTTCAGCACTCCCTTTCGTCCCCAGTGGCTCCCAAAGCACAGACAGGGCCTCATGCTTCACATCGCACACACTGCAGCACATCCAGCCTGGCCCCTCCCTCCCTCGCTGCTCACCAATGCTCATACGAGAATCTGGACTGGGAGCACTGGCAATGGCACAGGTAAGGACAGGAGCAGCACCAGGGCAGAGCTCTGCTGAGCTCCGAGGACTCAGACAGCCTCCCCATGACCCTATTAACGTCTGCACTCCTTCGGAGCCAGAAAGAATGTTAGAGCAATCCCAGTGTTAGAGCACAAACCAGGAATCATCATTTTCCCTGTTCCAGCACTAACTGAGCCCCAGTTGAGTTTCCTGTGTGTGTTTACCAGGAAAGAATGGGAGAAGGAAGGGTTGGGACAGTTGCTCATCTTCTTTGAATGGAAAACATCCCCTATCTAATAAGAGATAAAGAGAAGTACTGCTATGGCCACTTCTCTTATCCAAACAGCTCCAGCAGGGATCCAAATGTGCTTCCCCTTGATCCCGGGTGAACTGACCCACTTGGAGAACAAGTCTGTGGAATTTTGTGCACCCTGAAAAATATTAATTAGGGCACTCAGCCTGGCTGTGGGAATAGCACAGCTGTAAAAACCCAACAGGAAAACCCTGGGCGTAATCCTTATGTCCCTGTGCAGGGCTCTGAGCGGGTTTCCCTTGGCAGTGCACGATGGGAGCAGCCACTGCTCATTTGCCATGGGGACTCAGCGGTGACCCCGTGATGGACGCTGGAGTTCCATGGCTCCCCCAGCCACTGGGGAGAGGCTGCACTGACAGATTTCCACACTTCTGGCTGCTGCCATGGCTGCTCAGTGCCCCCCGTAGAGCCCACGCCGGAACGCCCATCCTCCCCTGCATCTAATAGAGACGGCACATCAGAGGCAGTGGTGGGTGGGGAGATGAGGGGGAGAAGCTTTAAACATTGCCAGGTCAGCGCAACAGGAGGTAAGCAAGTACAGAGGCTGCAAGAACTACTGAAAGTTTTTGATATAGTCCCAGGTGGACTCCCCAATGCCTGTAAATGTTTCAAAGGGGGATCCCCTTTCTGTGGGCATGGAAATGTTTCAAAGGAGCCCCAATCGGTGCAATGTTTCAAAGACCACTGCTCTCTAAAAATTCCAACCAGAACAGCCCCCCTTCCACCAGCTGAAAAGCTTCCTAAACAGATTCCTTCCTGGCTAACCCCAGCTGAGGAGGTCTGTTCTGCTGCACAGAGCCCTTCTACTGGCCCCAGTGAAACAAACATCTCCCGTTTCCCTTCTCTGGGGATGTATCCAGCCTGCTCCTTCCCTGGGGACCCCGTGCAGGACCCAATGTGCCTCTGTGTTTGTGCACAGGATATGAAGGGCTAGAGCGCAGAAGGGTAATTTTTCAAAGCAGTGTGTGGGAGTAGCACTGGAAACTCCCTGCATATGCTTTGAAAAAAATAAACCCCCCTATCCCCATGAATTATGAACAGGGCCTCTGACTCCAGGCTGAGGAGCTGAGAGGTTGAAGAGGGAGGCACAGCCAACTTAACTGGAAGCAGTTTTTTAAGATTATGATGTCAGAAATAATTGAATTCTTTAATCATATTATGGACACTCATACTTAACAGGTATAGCTGCTACAGAGCAGGGATTCCTTTGTTGACAGTCGCTTGAGCAGAATAAAACTGTAAGCAAGTGCTTAGGATATCTCAACTATTGATTTTGTGTTTCTCAAAGTATGAGAAGAAAGTGCTGCTGAGAGGACTTGGATTATCAAAGCCAAGGGATTTTTTTTACCTAAAAATTACATGTCAAGGCTAACTTCATTGTCTTGGCTCACCTCAAATTCAAAAGAGAGATAAAAATCTCTCCCTGGAAATGCTTATCCTAGTCAAACTCTTATCTTAGATTGGTATCAATCATTCATTTTCCCCAGACAGCATCTCAATGACTATATTAAACCAGACACCTTAACTTCAGACAGATACAAGTTCATTGAGATAAGGCCAGCCCTAAGCTCCTGAGGACACACAGTCTGAGAGCAAGCTCCACCTGTCCCCCAAACCCCTGTATGTTCACCCTGAGATCTCAGTGTCCACCCAGCACTAACAAATCCTCCTCTGTAGATCTTATATTGACAATGACATTAAAAATCCCTGTGAAACAGGCCTGGGCTGCAGAAACAGCTCTATTGGCTTCTGTTTCTCATTGCCCATCTGGCTAGACTTGATCTAACACAGAGAAGGGAAACTCTTGCACCCCTTATTTTATAAGTGAGAAACCAGCTTGAGCAGTAAAAGGAGGCATGTCTCTCCTGAGGCCTGAACGAGGGAACAAGGTTCTCAGGCTGTGATCAAAGGGCACAGGAGCAACCCCAAGAGGCAGTCCAACACTCTCCTTACTATTACCAACTCAGAAGTACTCAAATTAACACCACAAATCTGCACAGCATTTATTACTGGAGAAACGGTGTCATCTAGCCTCTTTTTCCCCTTCAGTATTCCCCAGTAAAGAACAATTACCAACAAATACAAGTGAGCAAACTCACTGGCAACACCTTTTCAGAAGCACTTGTATGTCCTGAAGGAAAGGGGGCCCAACTGCCTTGTAAACTAAGATGCCCAGAGTGGGAGGAATCTTGGTTATTTCAGGTTTCTATACTGCTCTCTTTCCTAAACTGCACTATTAAAAGAAGTGACGTCCTGAACTTAATGAACATTCTCAGACTGTACCTCAGCAAAGTAACATGAAGACATGACACCACAAGGAATAATCACACATTTTCTTACCGTGTCCTGGTATTTACAATGTCCTAGGTGTAGAGAACCGGGCCCATATGCACCTTTGTATTTTTATAGAGTTCTTCCAAATATGTATAATAACTTATGTACAGCTTCAAGGAAACAATGCTCCTTGAAACAGTTTTCATGAACAGCAGCACCACATTTTTCTCAGCCTTCTACTCCTGTTGTTTTCCAACAGTACTAATAGTGAACCTTGTAAGGTCATGTAGATCATTCTGTATGATTCCAGACAGCACTCATTTGAGGACCTACATATATAAACTACACACATCAGCTAGTGGAAAATGAAAAAATAATATCTTTCCAAAAGAAAAAATGATTCCCCTCTTGAATCAAGCAGAATCTTAACTCAGCGTTTCAAGACCTTTGTATTTAAAAATCATTTGTTAGGTACTGGATCACAAATTAAGTTGAAACAAGTGCTAAGCTTGCCTAAGGACTTCTTTCTTAAAAAAAAATCTAGGGGGGAGCTACATGAAATCACTGCGGTCCAATTAATAAGGAACTCACTCTTCAAGCTTGCAAACAAGAGATTACATTAGCACCTGCTACAAAAGCAAACATTTTTAGATATCTTCATCTTAACCTGCTTGACATTAACTTAAAACTCCTGCCTGGGTCTTGGATGAAAATTATTGTGACTGACATGCATACTTTTCATTTGGGGGTTAGGGTTTGAAGACTGTCAGTCCACATTTCTCTCTCTTTCTGTTATTTATGCATAATCCATTTCAAAGCTAATAGGAGTTACAACTTGAATTGATGGGAGAATAATTTCCTAAATGTAAAATTGCTGAAGGAAAGCCATTAGGCTTATGGGAGATAAATGCTGCACATGAAGGTATGAGACACACAGAGAGCACTGTAGGGTCCTTGAAGAGTCTCACCCAACATATGCCTACAGAGGCATGTGTAAATAACTCCTTGTGGTCTGTGCATCAAAATAAACTGACCTCTTGAGCCAGCACATATATTTATAACATCTGTACAGACAGGTAAAAACCTTTCTTTCTGTTCATCAGAAAAGCAATCATACAGCTGCAGCAGAAATACAACCCATCAGATCACAATAACGCTTTTACCAACTCCTGCAACAGGACTGTAGTAGAAGGCAGAAAGCACTGAATTTTAAAACACTTGTATGTCTGAAAAGTTGAACTTCCTGAAGTCCAGAATTGTTGGAAAAAGAAAAAAACCCCACTGAAATAACTCTCTAAATGTTTTGTTTTGACAATGTTCCGCAGGAATTCACCACACTTAGCTGGGAAAATGCTAGCAGTTACATCTATTCAATGTCATGACATACAAAATTGAAACATAATTGCTCCTAAGTGGTTGACAACTGGCAAGTACTTTTTACACAGATAGAGAGAAATTTATGCTATCAAATGGAAGATACTGTCAAAAGTTTGATTTTAATATAAATGAAAATGCTACATGAGGACTCAAAAGGATAAGGAAAAAAAACTCAGCAGTAACACTTTTACAACCACATATTTAAAAAGCTTTGAAGTGAAGAATCATTACATCAAAATCATTTTCCTTGAAAAATAAAAAAATAAATTACAGCATGAATATTAACAAGTTATTCCAATAGTGAATTTCAAAGAGTAGCAAAAAATAAGCAGCCAATGAGTGGCCTAGTGTAAAGAATGTCTTACCAATCATATGGTTAGCGACATGGATTTGTATCTCTCTCTCATTCTCAAAGGTCATCTGGCACTTGATGCATTGATAGGTCTTTTTCTGTTTAATAACCAAAAAGAGATTAGAGAAAACTGCACTGTAGCATAAGGCAAGTGTGATCATGAATACAGCATGTTACATGCTTCAAATTTCCTCCACTGAGGTCTGTTTTGCTTATATATCCCCAGGTCAGGCTTTTCTGGGACTATAAACACAATCTCTAATTAACAACCTGCTTTAGGAAAAAAATTTAATTTCAACTTAAAAAATTTCAAATTACAGTACTTGAAAATCTGACTGAGTACTTGAGCCATAATGAGATTGCTTCTGTCATTTAACCCATTGCAGTAAAATTCCCACAGAGCGAAATAAAAGACAGAAAAATAACTGTTTTCAGAATAAGATCAACTTTCTCAAAAAATTCCACCTTTCATTAAACTCAAAACACAGTAGGTAAAGCACCTACAGTTACATGGGGAAGTGAACAAAAAAAATGCATTTTTTATTGGTCTCCCATCAGAAATCCTGGAAAAACTGCATTACCACAAAAGAAGTGTTTCCTAGCACAATCTGTTTATATTTTCTCCATCTCGAAGTCATACCAGGGAGGCCTAACTGCAGAAGTCAGGAGACAGTGTGAAGAAGCAATTACATGAACCATTTATTCAAACAGGGAAAATGGGGTTTGCACTCAGATTGACAGTGCTACGTGTACTTCTGCAACATGACAGGAAAAAATCCATGAAACCATTTGCAGAAATTAAAATGCAAGTTGACAAGTTAGACATCCAAGTCAGAAAAAAAAAAAAAAACCAAACCCACAAAACCCATGAAGGCTAAGCTTTTGTACACTTGCAAAAACTCTTATTTCCCAAAGCAGGAGTACAGTGCTTTGGTCTAATGTACAGCTCATTTACTGCATGGGAATATGCTATCTAAATAGACATCTTATGATGTGTAATTCAGAAAAATTGGTCCTTTTGTGCCTCCTTCTTTCTGGAGAATAATTCCTACTGCAACACTTGCCACTAGGCAGGAGCAGGAGCCTGCAGTTCATAACCTTATGGGCAGTTCATAACCTTATGGCTCGAGCTGATGGCAGCAGAACACACGTGACATCTCAGCACACTGGCCACAGGCTCAGTCAGCTGAGCCATGGATGAGAACCCCAAGCCAACAGCACTGAGAAACCCAACTCAGTAAGCAACACCCTCTGAACTTCTTTGAAGGAAAACATTTTGTGGGTATTTTTGGTGTACTTTTAGATGCACATGACTTTTTCATACAGCCTCCACCCCACACCCACATATAGAATCCCATTTTTAGGACAGCAGTAATAAGTCAGAAGTTTTGAGTTAGACAGAGGAGTTGCTGTCACCCCCTCTGCGCATGGGATCCAATTTCCTCGAGAACCTGCTGAGGAAAGAACAAATTAGGTGCTGCCAAGAGCTTCTTAACTACTTCCCGTGTCATCAATGGCAACAAGTTAGCCTGCTGGAGGTTAATGAACATGCTGTAATACCATAATAACAAATGCACCAGTCTATGGATGTTATGTGTATTCCATGAATTCTCTATGCAGTGTGTGTTTGCACATAGGCAGGGCTTTCTAGGCTAAAATAACAACGGGTGATTAACATGATAATAGGCAGAAGGCTATACTCCATTGGCCAAAAGCTGACACAGCCAACCACATAAAAGGAAATAGTTTGGATTGGCTAGTTATCCCTAGGCAGCTCAAGAAAGTATCCTCCTGGAGTCCATTCGGAAATCAAGGCTGTTAATGGAAAAGCAGCTGGATTTCTGCAGCACTCTTTCTGGGGAATCTATTCTGGCAGACAAGCACAGCACACATACGTACACATGACCTCTCAAACACACTGGCATACACATGCTGAGGGCTCCTAACTTTAAAAACAAAACAAAACACAAAAAACCTTGGAAGAGAAAAATGGGATTGGGCAGTGACTGATTCATGTGGTCACATTTAAAACTTGAAACCTTCCTCTTTTTTAAAACTTCAAAGCTAAGTTTTGTGCCTTGTCCAACACTTATCTCTGTTATGAGGGTTCCCTAAGTAACTAGCTAAAGAGGACAATATTTCAGCCTGACTATTTCAAACCTTTAAAGTTATATTAAACACAGACAAATGAATCATTTTTTTAATTGATTCGGTGCTTCTGAAAGCTACTTACTAACAGATCTGGAGACAGCATGTCTTTGTTTATCCACAGACATGTGGATAAACAGTGCAAACTCCTCCACAGCATTTCACAAACTTATAAAACACTCTGCTTGGCATGACCACCCCTCAAAGAAGATGGCAGATTTCAGGCTTCCTCTGAGTATGTTACCTTCAGCCTCAGTTGAGACCCATGTATGTAAAAGAGCATCTCAACCAAGGTGATGCCTCCGGTGACAGGGCAGCCCACTTGATATGGAGTGAGGTTAATAAACAGCCTCATACAGGTCTCAAAATAACTACAGCCAGATTAGCACCCAAATGTACATGCAAGAGGAGGAAGAGCTGATTTTCTGGCTCATTAATAACTGTCTTTAAAAGAATGTCACAAAACATACTTTTATCAGTAAATGGGAAGCATTAGTTTTAATACAAGGCTGTATTAGTTGTGGTACCAAATATGGTCTTCTACTACCATTTTTCCGCTTCATGAACATTATCAATGGATCAGTTATCCTTTTCTAAAGTTTTATCTTCACAAGCCATGACAACAAAGATGCCCACACTGAGGAGTGTGGTGATGGCATCTAGATGACAGAAGAGACCAGATGAGCAGGCCTTCAGCTGAGAGCTCAACCCCTATTAAATCAAGATATTTAATTCTAGTCTTGGCACAAAATCGTAGTAATAACAACAGAGGGTTCTGTTTTCTTTTCTGAAGTATCTATTGTTCTCCTGGGTTTTCCAGACTATCCTCCTTTAAATCTGGAAATGGTTTCCTGTTCCACAAAGAAAATATTCCTCCATTCAAGTGGATTTACAAGGGAAGAGAAGGGGTGTGGGGGAGAACAAAGAGAAGGAATTGAGTTCAAGAAAGTGTGCAGGAGAAAAGGAACTGAGTAAAGGAACACAATAGGGTTCATTCTTCCAACTTTCTACGCTGCCTCCTTTGCCTCTTCAGTCCAAAAAACCTAGGTGGGCTAAAAATAGCAACACCATTCAAGATGAAAACTTAACTGAAGTCTAAGCATTTGTTATTGTCAACATTAAACAAGTACTGTTCATGATACCTGTGGTACAAAATAAGGATAAATCTGTATAAGAGAAAGAACTGCTTGAAATGTGACTGCATCCAGTATTGGGAAATGAGAAAAGTCAATACTAAACAACTGGTTATGTTTCTCGAGATATGCATATTCCTCTAGAAAGGATGTGAAAAGGAATTAATAAAATGTATTCAAAACTGAAGGTGCCATGCATAGAAATAAGTTCAGAAAAACAGGAAAGCATTACCTCTGATGAGATCTTAATGGAATGAAAAACGATCTTGAACTATACATGTGTCAGATACTGAATGGTACCTCTACTGGTGATGCTCATCTGAAAAAGAACTTTTTAGTCCTATCCAAACAGAAGAGCTCATGTAAAACTATAAGAATTAAACACAAATTGATGTTAGAGCAATCTTTTACTACTAAGATGTATTTTATTTATTCCTCCTAGTGATGCTTCTTACAGAAGACTATTGACTTCAATTAAAATCTCCTGAAAACAAATCCTCCAAAGTGGCTGTTGCCATATGCACAAGGCAAAAACTTTGCCTGCCTGGGAATCTATCTTATTGACCAACATGACTGGATCCTAGGTAGGCATCCAGTAACAAAAGCAATCAATTCCCAGATATTTCTTCCCATTTCTTTGCCATTCTAAAATGTATGAGGAAGACAGAATGCAGCAGGATTTTCAAGAGTTATGTCTTTTCTTTCATTCTTATGGATAAAAAAGAACCAAACTCCAAAACTGCCAAGCAATTCTGAGTGGTTTTCAATACTCATTTAGCTGTCTCCAACTGATTTTCAGAATGAAATCTCAAATAATTCAATAGTAAAAAATCAAACCAAAATATAACAAAATAGTCATACTTTCTTTGTGGTTCTATATCCACTTGCACATATACATAAACTTAAATAAAAAGGAATTGTTCAGTTTCTCCTGCTCTCTTTTTTTCTTCCTGAATATTCTTTGTTCATCAAGGGCTAATATTTATTTTCTTCCTTTCTAAAAATCTAATCTACCTATATTTCATTCTGACTGTACCTCATCCTAATCTTCAACTGTTTTTCCATTTAAGAAAGAAAAATCAATAAGGTGTTTGAAAAAAGAAATGTAGAAGTGCTCAAGAAGTGGAGAGAAGTAGTTCTTCTCTGGACATGTGCAGATTACATGCACTGTATGCTAAACAATGCTCCAGTTAAGTGGTATCTTACCTGTACACAGGACCTTACAAGATGACAAGAGAGATCATGTTCAACTTACTTAGCTTTGCTATGAAGCCAATGAAGTTAAGTAAATGCTGTTCTTGAAATACAGAGATATATCACCATTTAAAAGACAGTATAATTCTTTGAAAATCCCTGTACCAGGCAGACACAAAGGGCACTCATTGCCTTAAGAAACCTGAGTGAAACACCAATAGTTTTCAAGTCAACTGATATCAGAATTCAGGTCTTGTACCTATAATGAAGGCTAAGATAATGAATTATTCCTAATAACAATATATCTGTTCCTGGGATGCATACCACAAAGGTCTCTGATATTAGCATATGTGCAGGCCATAGACACAGGTTGAAGGTACCATTTGCCATCGTCACAAATGCTTCTTTTCATTATCTTCTTCAAAGGAGCTCAGAACTTTCCTCATGGGATGAAATCCAAAGCATTTACCTTATTGAAGAGCTTAAAACTTTCCCTGAGAGAACAAGTATGGAAGCTGTCACTGAATAGAAAGAGTTAAAGCAAGAAATAAGACAGAAAATGGCAATGTGTCCCGCTAGCTCATAGGAAGGAAAAGGTAATACTGTAATATGCCTGTAGGCTACAGGCATAGCAATATGAATTAGTCCTACCTAAGATAACAGAGGTGTTTTTAATGAATTTAAAAGGAAATAAAGGCCTGAGGAGGAGAAGGAAGGACAATGACCTAGCAAGAGCCTCAGCTGAACTCTCAGAAGGTATCACACCAAAGGAGGGATATTTCCATTTCTTATTCTTCTGCAAAATTAGGTGTGTGTGCCTGGAGGCTTAGTCACAAATTCACCACACCCAGAGGGAAAAATATCCAGTTGTTTTACTAACAGAGAAAAAAAAATATAAACGAAATAAAACTTTCTGTGGGATTGTCTCAGGAGCCTGGGTCAGGGCACTGAGGCAGTGCCAGTGTGTCCCTGCACAGCCCAGCTCGGCCAGAGCTGACACGTCCTGCCAGGACACAGCCTGCACCAGCTCTGCTGGAGGCATCTCAGCCTACATCCTCAGAACATACTTAGGGTCTCCTTTTACTTACTGAGCCTCTGGTGTTCTAGTTGAATGGTATTTTCAGGTTCTTTTAATTCAGTAAGATGTGTTTATGGGTGCTTTAATTAGCAGATTGACATAAACAGGCATCTACGGCTGGAATTATTCATTAGGAGTTGGGTGCCTAATTTCCTTAGATACTTTTGAAAATCTCACCCCATCATGTTTAATTAAAAATGTCAGATGATATCAATACTCAGATGTGTCTGCTGTTGGTCTCCTGAGAAGATTTCCAAAATCCACTTCTCATTCCATCTGTTCCTGACAGAGGAAGGACTGACTTGGCCCATTCTTGAACCAAAACGTCAACAAATAATTTTAAAAGACTATAAACTGCAAATGGTATTAATCTCCTGAGTAGGCTTCTGGAACCTTACTTGGATCTGCATGTTCCCAAATAACTTGTAAGTGAAGAAATGGGAAAGCAGGCTATCTGTGAACAGTCAAGGACAGCACACTTATATGTACTCTGCATTAGACAACAGTGTCCAGATTTGCTAAAAATCTAAACTTACCGAAGGGCCATGAAGCAGGTTCTTTTAAAATCATACACACGTACATGCATGCACACATGTATGCACACAGACATCCAAGTAACCTCAAACCATTCACTCTGACAGACATCCATAAGGACAAGCTCTTTAGCATAGTAATTTGTTTTAGGTGAGAATTTGGGGGGTAGAGTGGAATTCACTACATTTTTCCTCAGGAGTTCCCGTATCCTCCTGCTCATTTTTATTTCCCTAGTAAAAAATAATCTCCTTCCTCGTATATGACAGATTAGATTTTTTTTTGTTGTTGTTTTGGGTACTCAGCATCTCCTTTTCTCATTAAATTGCCCCAGCTTTTCCAGATCTGCCAGTTCAGTAGAATCGAAGCTCATGGATAAACTCAATCTCCACTGTTCAAGTGTTTTAGCTTTTTGTTGCTAAATCTAGGGCAGTTCTATGGTAAAAAATCTGATGTGCTGCCACTAGGAATCAAGGACCCTGTGAGGCTGAACAACTTTTAATTTTTCTATGTGCATCACTCTATCTTTTCTCCTGTTTTGTTGGGTTTTTTACTAGCACAAGTAATTTGATAAATTAACAGTTTGACAGTTAAAAAAAAACAACAAACAGATCAATTCTCACATTGAAGGTCTACATTTTATCCCTCAAACATTTTAAGTTCGGCTGTACTTACTCTGGGAACAGGGGACGTCTGGGTACCTTTCCTTTGGCCACTAGTCTCAGGCGTCAGGTCTCGGTGGTCTACCTGAATGTGGCTCTCTAGGTCTTCAGCACTTTCAAATTTGACACTACACTCTGGACACCTCAGACTGCCACATGGCCTCTCGTTCACCTCCTGTGGAGTCAAGCCCGAAGACTGTCCATTCGTGCTCCTGGTCATGCATCCAGCACACAGGCCATAGGGAAGGCCGTTCACATCCAACTTTACCAAGTCCTGTTTATTCCGGAACTCCTTCAAGCACAACGCACACTTGTAGAGTTTTTGCAAGGCCTGGCCGTTGGGTGACGAGGTTGCAGAGTTTCCTGCCAATTTCTGCATATGGAATGTCCCATGAATTTTCAGCTCAAGGGTGGAGGTGACTGTCTGCATGCAGACAACACAGCGAAACCCGGTGAGGGAGTTTCTGAGATCTGGATGCATCTGGCAGTGCTCAATAAATTCCTCCTCGCTCTGCAGCGGCATTTTGCAGATCCGACATGTCCCTGTATCCAAACTCTTGCTGTGAGTGACTTTGTGCTCCGTCAGGGTCAGGAGTGATGGGAAACGCTCCCCACAGATGGGGCACATGTAGTGCTTAGCTGGGCCTCGATGGGTCTGCATGTGCTCTCTCAGGCCATTTTCCGAGAAAAAGGTCCTTGAGCAGATATTACACTTATGGCTACCTTTGATGAATTCTGCTTTCTTCCTAGAACAGTCATCCTCCCCAGGCCTGATGTTATGATCTCTCAAACGATGGTTCTGCAAGAGGACCTCCATAGTGTAGGCAGCCCCACAAATGTCACAGCCATACATGGGCTCAGAAGCATCTACATCATCCTCACTTGCTTCATGACTATTGGAAGTATCTGGATTCTTCATCAACATGTTCTGGATATCTGCCCCTTCTGTCTTCTTATTTGTTGGGGTCATGCCATTAGCTGTACCATTCTCAGCGCTCGCATCAAAAACACAATGTTTTTCCCGCAAGTGCTTTTCAAGCAAGATGATGGCATGAAAAGCTTTGCTACAAAACTTGCAGTTGTATTTTTTGCTGTGGGTTGTGATGTGGCACTGCAGTTCTACCTCTGTGCTAAAGGTCTCACCACAGAAGATGCATTTGTGAGACTTGGATGGATTTCCCAAGTGACTATGCTTCACATGGATCTGGAGATCCACCTCCTTCCTAAAATCCCAGTTACAGGCTGTGCAACGATACATCTTCTTTTCATTGCTGTGCTTAACTGCCAGATGCACTTGGATAGATACCTTGGAATCAAAAACTTCTTGGCAAAGGGTGCAGTGATACAACACAAAAGTATGCATGTCCAACAAATGCTTCTGCAAATCATCCACTGAAGAAAACTGTTTGTCACAGCTCTCACACACATAATGAGTTGAAGTTGTCATGTAATGTACAGTGAGATGTTGCAGAAGAGACTCCTGGGAATCAAAGTCTTCTTTACACTGAGGGCAAGACTGTTTCCTCAACAGCAACTCCAAATGCAACTTTAAATGGGTTTGAAAACTTTCAAAATTTGAGAACTTTAGATCACACTGATTACATGGGTATTCACCATTAGACACTGAGTTTACGCTAGCAGAAAGCCGCTGCCTTTTAGGGGATGAGACTTCAACATCAGAAGAAACTGGACTCTGCTCTGCTTTTGACTTCTTATTGTGTGCCAGAGGAATGTTCTTGTGGTTTTCTTTAATATGCTTTGTAAGCTTCAGGATGGAGCCAAAAATGGGGGAGTTTGTGCAATAAGGGCATGAATAAACTTCCATAAAAGACTGTGTTGGCTGAATGACAGGGGAATCCAATTTTGAATTTCCTACATTGCAGTGAGTCTGCTGAATGTGCTCAGTCAAGGTTGCTTCGGTCAGAAAGCCCATGGAGCACTGGTTACAGAAGAAAGCGTTGTTGCCATCTTGAGTGGCAGCGTTTGGGCCACAGTGAGTAATACGGATGTGCTCCTGTAAGCTATTGATATCTGCAAACATCTCCGGGCAGTAATTACAATGGAAGGCAGAAATGTTGCTAAACTGCATCATGGGATAGGCATGGTTCTTGTGCACTTTTCTCACGTGTTCATTCAAGTTGTACAGTGTAGGCATGGAATCAAGGCAGATCTGGCATGTGTGGCTTTGCTGAGGTTTGTCTGCATGAATGGTCTTCAGATGGATCTCCAGAACAGCAAGGCTGTTGAAATCACGCTTCGAGCAGTACGGGCAGCTGTAAGTAACTTTAGACCAGTTCTGGCCTTCCTCTCTGTCAACAGACCTGGTTTTCTTCTGTCCTCTCAAAGGCTTTAAGGTCGAATCCGGGGTGGAACCTCTTTCCACCGATGCGCTGGAGTCGGGCGTTGCACTGCTCATGGACGCAACACTCCCCAAGACTGGGTCAGGGCTGATGCTGTGATTGCTGGAGTCAGGTTGTCTGTGGCTGTCCAAGTGGCAATAGACTTCCTCCACTGAAGAAAACTGCTCCGGGCACATAGGGCACTTGTGTTTTTTGTTGGCATGGGCTTGATGAATGTGTGAGAGCAGCGAGTTTTCATCTACAAATACTTCAGGGCAATGAATACACTGCAAATCGGCCTTCTCGGAAAGCTGTGGGTGGCGTGTCATTACGTGCTTCTCCAAATCTTCAGTCTGACTGAATGTCTCTTCACAGTAATCACACATAAAATCATCCTTCTTCACCTCTTTCTCAGTCTTTGCCATATGTTCCTTGTTCTTTTTATGAGCTTGCATGTGACTCTGCAATGAGCTGGTAGATGAAAACCCACGTTTACAAACAGTACACTTGAACGGTTTGCTGGAGCTGTGGGTTTTCAGGTGAATTTTGAGGTGGTCGCTGCGAGAGAACGCAGCCTCGCATTCGTGGCAATGGTACTTTTTATCCCCTGTGTGAAGCTTTATGTGGCGATCCCTACTTCTCTTGTGCTTAAAAAGCCGGCTACAGTAGGTGCATTTGAAAGGTAGTTTGTCACTGTGGATCTGCTCGTGCCTTTTAAGGTAGCTCAGGCGAATGAAGGACTTATCACAAAACTGACACGGATATGGCAGGCCAGTCCCCCCTTCCTCCTCCCCGATGCCGAGATCACACCCATCTCCTATCATCTGAGTGGGTGATGCAACATCTTTGCTGGAGGGAGATGAAGCCACCCAGGAGAGTTGTGGGTCGTCATCACCATCTGTAATGGGAAAGCAGAAAGGAGATTAAAAACAATTCCCAGTGCATCTGTGAAATAAGGACAAAGCTCTCAACAACACTATGGGCTTCTGCTACTACAGCATTAAAAAAAAAAAATCAACTCAAAACCCCCCCAAAAAACCCTCTTGAATTTCAAAGGAGGTTTGAGAAGGAGAAATAAAAATATATTTGTACACATAATTCACAAATATGCCAAGACCTAGTGTTAATAAAAAGCATTTTTCTTTAGCAGGTTTAACACCTGCTCACTGTACTGTAAAGCAATAAACAATGAATAAAGAAAGCAAAACACAATGTGCAATGAAGCAATACAAACATTTCAAAAAGCTACAGTGTTAAGTGATCACCTGTGAATTTGTGGGTCTTTTAAATGCTACATCAAGATGATTTTAAGTAATGCCTCCATTAAATAAAATCCTTCAATTCTGTCTCAAAACTGTAACAGAATTGAAGGCTGCTAAAAGGCAGAGTCGAACATGTAGGTGAAATAAAAGCGTAAGATTTGAAGCAGCTGAACAAAATCAGAGAAGAGATGTGCACCATTACCACATTCGCTTGTATAAGAGGTAATATCACCCTTTTGGTACAAAACCAAATTTTAAAAAGCCCAGGAAAATCACCACTGGACACATAAAGACATCACAAAAGAATCAACTTCAGGATAAACCAACAATGGTCCAGCTTCTGTTTTAGTAACTATTTCCTTTGCTCAATATGAAGCTTTGGAAAATATTTTATAATTCAATATTACCATAACAAAAAACAGCACCAACTCCAGCAGCAAAATAGTTATTTTAGGAGAAATACATAAAACGTTGTCAGCTTTCATTAACAGAGTTGTTAACATGCAACAGAAGAGAGTTAAATACCCTAATTCCAACAAATGCAGAGGTGTTGAGCGAAACAAAAACACCACTAGTCTGATATAAAACTAAACCACAGAATGAAGCAAAAATAAAGTTCATGTAAATGAGGGAAGGCGCTGGCCACATAAACATTTGAAGATTCTGAAAAGGAACTGGTTCTTGAGATACACTGTCCTTATAAAACATTTAATGTTCCTACTTCAGCTTTTACTAAAACAAACCAATAAAAAAAAAATCCCCAACTGTGTGTGTAGGCTGCCACACGCACACTCCTCGTGCCTGCCAACTACAGAGTCACCAGGCGGAGGAGAGCACATGTACGGCAGAGGAGCTCTCAAAGAAAGGCTCGGCTAATGAGGATATCACCACCGTACGAGGCAGCTCCTGTGGCACCGTTTGCTTTGGCAAAGACCTGTTTTTCATCCCAGGAAAGAAAGAGAGAAGCTACCTTGGAAAAAACTACACCAAATATTCACACACCGAACAACTTTTCCCGCACGACACGGATGCCTGTTTCTCAGGATGCACAGGTCAGGCATCCACCCCCCTCGCCCCGTGCTCCCCAGAGAGCTCCGCTCCCCGGTTTCACTAAACCTCCTGCTCCAGAGCGATGCTGGACACCGGGAACACGCTTCTTTCTGCTCCCAAAATGCACCTCGACTCTCAGCAAGCACCCGCGCCTTCTAGGATGCTCAAGGTCTTTGTGCTCAACCAGCTCCTCCGAGTCTGGCGGAGCCCAAACCTAAAGCACAGGCAACGAGCTCCTGATTTTTTACGTAAACTTTTCTCAGGCTTCACTCCCCCGACCATGAATGGCTCTCTCTCTCTGCGGCTGCAACAAAGCCTCATGTTCCCAATTTAAGCCACCTCCGCCGCCCACCCCGCTGCCAGCACAGCTTTGCTCAGCCCCCAGGGAGCCCCCGCCATCCCCCCATCTCCGCCGCCAGCCGTATCCGGGGCTCCGTCCCCACGGACCTGCGGCCACGGGCCGTCGGAGGGAAGGAGGCAGCCGGCTGCCAGCGCCCGGATTAGGGGCCCCGGGGAGGTGCCGGTAGCTCAGGGCTGCCTAATTCCCTCCTCTCACCAGCTGGGCTCCTCCAGGGGCAAGGAGACAAAGGGGAGCACGAGGGGGATGCTGGGCCTGAACTAGGGCAGCACATGTTGCGTTTGCTGCTGCCGCTGCTGCTCTCTATGGGGAGGGAGGGGGGGAAGGAGAAAAACAACAACAGGAGAAAAAGCACTCCACCATTGTGTTACTTACTGCTGGAGGTTACTGGCTGCAATTAAAATAACTTAAAATGTCCATTTGCAGAAATTCTTTTTAAAAATACGTGCATTTTAAATACCTTCTCTTTCCCAGTCAGACTGCTGTCGTGCCTTGCGCCGGGCAGCGGCACACAGAGGAAGGGCTGCGCTGGGGAGAGCCCAGAGCACTCCAAACGGCCCCACAGAATAAAGCTTCATTGTTCAGCTCTGAAACCGTGCATGCAATGGGCCAAATCCAGTGGTAACACAGGCTGGGCCAACTGCTTTAACTTCATTACATCCATATGCACTTATGCCAACCATTACATTGGCCCACCACACAAACTGAACAAATCTTTAGAAAGTCTCTTTTTCCTCTGAACCGAACTGATTTACCTCAAAACACACTCTTAACGTTCAAATAGGGCCATTTCCCCTCCAGCTGCTGCTCTTCAAACACATTGGGCCATTGAGAAAACAAAATCCAAGAAAGCTGGTATTAGTATTACTTTGTGAGCGAAGCACAAAGCCATTGCTGTGCTCATATAATTTGGATTCAAAAAAATTAACATTTCTCAGATTGAAAAGCTGGATTTGTAATAAAAATGGAAGCATTTACATAGACAGGTAAAAGCAAAGACTGTCTCCTTTTAGCTTGATTTGGACCTTTCACCTATTTTTATGTTTAGCCTCTACACTCTTTTTATTGCACCATTTTCTCATAGTTTTACAAATTTAAAATATTTAGAAAACTTTAAGCCCGAGAAACAACCTGCCTGGACTTCTTATAAACAAGATACTAAATTACTAAATGCCTAAACTGAAGAAATTAGGGAAAACTCATTATCATTAATCTCTTTGTGGAATGAAAAATAGCCCTGTTAATTTTAACTTGCCATATTAAATTGAAGAAAAGACCTTTAATGAACTGAGAAGGAAATTCTAAGGTATTTTACCAGAGTAATATTTTAGTGGGAAGATATATTTTAGATGTGGTGTGACATGTCTGGCAATGATGGTTAGAATAATAATTCTACATTAATGCAATCAAAGGAATGTAGCAGAATGAGAAAAATCACTTTCAAAAGGAGATTAAAGTCATTAAAAATGGCTAATCCTGCAAAGTGGGACTGTTCTAAAATAGAGAATCACATGGCTAGTGCAAGGCTTTTGTCATTTGCGCATAAGAGAATCAAAACAAGTATTAAAAGGGTAAGAAAATTCAATAAAAAGTTTAATTAGGAAAAAAAGAGCATTAAGGAAGCTTCAGGATGTCAGTAGTCCTCAGGATATATGTGCAGGTCATGAAGCTTAAAGGGCCATTCTTGATAATCAATCTCAAAGTGGTACAGTAATTTAGCAACGTAATGTTCAGCACGTTTACAGGACTGCAAGCATTTATCATCATCAGTGAAGAGCTAATTCCAGCCTCAATGCATTCAATAAATGTATTTTTCCTTCTAATAAGAACAATTTGGCCAAACTGTAGTATAAATCATAATTCATTCTCTATTTGTCTTCCAGATAACATGAGCCAAGTTCAGAAATATACTCATGAAGTTAAAACAATAAAATGAAGTCTTAAAAAAATGTGATCTCTCTTAGAAAGGAGACAAACAGCACATCACAGATTGACAGGAGTAAGCAGCACTGCCATCTCAGCATACACTGACGACGTTGATATAATTATTATTTCAGACTTATTTTGCTAATAGAAATATAATCAACCAGACAAAATTTCACAGTCCCTGCAAAACACTTTCCTCCATCTCCCTGCCCAAAGCTACTTGGAAACATTATGTTTCTGCCAGACTTTGAGCAGAGCTGCATTTGAAGGGGTTGCAGAAGGACAGGCCAGCTCAGCTGCCTGGTCACCCCAGCCCTGGGGGTCAGCATTCATGGGTGGGAGCTGCACAAACCCAGGCTATCCCCCAGCCAGTTGCATTTTCTCTTAAGAACAAAAGGTTTGCACAGACACCACGTTTGCTGACCTGGACCTGAAGTTCATCCTTGCCTAAACCCTCCTGTTTATCAACACGGAGCATCATCAGGTTCCCCTCCGGGGAAGAAATCTCCCTACTCCATCTCCCTTACGTGTAGAGAGTTCAGGTGGCTCTTCCACAGGGCCTCCGAACATCCCTGCACACCGTGGGCACGTCACAATGTGGCCAGTGCAGTATGGGAGGCCAGTTTATTCCAGCTTTGGGTGCCACCAACACAGACTGAGCACCACCATGAGCTTCAGAAGAGGTTGCACACCCAGATTAGGCATCAAAAAAAACTCCAGGGTTTGGCCAAAGAGGCAACTTTGAGACTCCCCTCCTGAGCTCAGAAGGCATCTCTGTGCAGGACAGTAAACCAAGGAGGTTAGATTTAGAACGTGTTCTTTTCTATCATGTTTATCCCTCTAGAGCTAGAGAAACAGTTAAATTAATAAATACAAAACCCCAAAATCAATTATTGAAGAAAGGATTGCTGTTTGATTTAAGCTCAGACTCCTGGTTCTCTCCCAGCCCCTTCATGGCACACAAGTTAAGGGTGGTCAAAGCACTCCAATTGCTTTAAGCTATTGGAAGTTGATGGAATTCTATCACCCAAAAAGTAACTTGCTTTTGAAAGCAAGCTTGGCATCATAAAACACGCTTCTGAACTGTGTTTTAGTTCCTCATCTCCATAATAGAAAAAAAGGCATCTGCTCCTCAAGGGCAAATTGTAGGGCTTACTTCTGCATAGCTGTGAAAACCCCAAGACATCCTCAGATGGAAGGCCCAATAGAAATGCTGCCAATTTCAAAAATTATTATTATTGCAGATGCTTAACTATGAGACTAAAACACAGAGATTAAGGACTAAAAAATCCTCAATACTGGTTACAGCAAATTTTGCATTGCTGCACTATGTATTAAAGCCAACGATAGATCATCACAATGGATTATTGTAAGAACCTCACGTAGCATACGCTGCTCGTTTACACTGCAGTGCTGGTGTGAAATAATGCAAATCAAGTTTACACAGCAAATTTTTTAAGCTTCAACATTTTCAGTGGACTGTGACAGCTTTTTTGCTTAAATTTTTTGTTGGCTTGTTTAGTCCCATTTTCCTGCACATCTCCCGCACAGTTATAACTAATAATTAAAAGTATCATTAATATTCTAAACTCAATTTCTATGCATATATCAGCTTCACTGAACATTTCTGTTCGTTGTGTCACAGAAGGCAATGATAGACTGTGAACCACCAGCCCTTGTGGCAGTGAAAGCCTTTGTGTGCTGAGACTGCACCTACGTCTGAATGGGACCGTAACTGCTGGGCTGTGACTGAAACCCGCACTAATGCACAGTCAAACACACTCCACTAAACAATGGGAAAAAGGTATCTGCAACTTATCTATAATCATTCCTCAAAAAACATCACGCAACTGTCCCCCAGAACTGCTCAACCCACCGTTAGCCAAGGCAGTGAGGAGGCCCTGGGAAGTTCAGGCTGCTCTGAGGAACTCTGTGTGCAGCTTCAGCCTTCACCAAACAGTCTTCATAGTTTTGTATTCTAAGGCAGTATGCCATTTTTAATGTATAGATAGATAGATAGATATGTATAACATGTTCAAAGCAAACCTGAAGTTAGTTTGCAGTTGGATTTTTATCCTGAAGTTGGATAAAAATCCAAGAGGTGCTAATGTAAGTGGCACTACAGGCAGTGCTTTCATTGTTTTCTGTGACTTGAGAAAAATGCAGTCATACCTAATCATTTACTTCTGAGATAAGCATTTTTGTTGGACTAAATTCCCAAAGGTTAGTGACTCTTTTCCCAACTTCTCAGCTTCGCACTGCAATTTGTTTTTTAGTGAATTTTTTCAAAAAGCAAGAAAGACGTCTGGCTCAATGGAAAGTATATATAATCTAATTTTTCTTCTCATGCAGAGAGAAACTTTGTATTTAGAATACAAAATCAGCACAAGATGTAGTGCAGAATTTCAAACATTAAACTTGCTGGGATGTCTGCCACAGATAAACTGTTACACGTAGACAGTTTAAACCTCGCTGGTTTTGTTTAAACCTTTCTGTAGTGATCAAAGATACATCTAATTAGTCTTTTTTATGCTGCAAGTTAAAAGTACACACAAAGATGTCTGTTGAAGCTTAGTTGATATACAGAAACTTGTTAAGCCACAGTAATGCATGCCTGAGCCCTTGTCTCCCATAAGCAGATATCAAGACTCAGTAATGACCATCAACAGGGTGATCCATAATTCTATGCAGATGATAAAATCAGAAACTATTTTTAACATTATTTTTCTTATGTCAAACAGTCTGTATTTTGCTGGTAACAAAAAATTAACATATCGTTAAATAAGTTATTTCACACTTCAATAAATGGCATAATAGGGCTGGAGGAGAAAGTTTTATGTTAGATCTAGGAATAAGCTAAATGCTTTCAGAGTTAAATCACTGTTTTTCTTTACTCCCTTTGGAAAAGCAGCAGATACTATATTCTGCTGTGCATCATGGACTTGGGACTGAAAACAGCTGCACTCTAATTACATGTAAAGTGTACCAAAACATTCCTTTTATCACAGACTGTAAATCTGTTAGCATCTGTCTCTCCTTTGTTTCTTCCACAAGATACAAGCTTGTTTCTACATTTTTCTCACCTGTAGCGGTAATTAAAATTCATTATAAATGAAAGGAGTGAACACTAAAACAAGTTCCTCTGTGTACAGTTCTAAACTCAAATTAGAAACAGCTGTTTGCTAATTCATGCAGTGATGTTTTGTCGTGCTCTGTGAATCAATAATAACTCACCCTATTTCTACCAAAATGTTAGGATTATATATATACTTAGCTTAGCAATTTGCTCTTCAGAAATGTTCAAATGCACATTCAGACTTTTTTAAGCGAGATTAGAAGATGATACCTACAAAATCATCAATGAAATAACAGAAAGATCTTAATAGCTTGCTGCTCGTGCTTACCCTGCTACCTAGAGGGTCCTGTGTCATTCTTGCCTGCTTTGATACCTACAGAGCATTTAGCAAAAAGGCACATTTTAAGACAGATGTGAAAAAACAAAACTCTATATGGAGTCACCCGCACACATCACGGATGCAAGAGTCACATAGAGAGAATATTATAAAATAAGAATTTCAGCTACGACACGAACAACTGTCAAACACTAGGAATGATAAAGCCCTCAGGAAAATAATCCTAGTAGAATAATTATTACTTATAATAATTAGTTATAAAATTAGTTATAATAAATGGTAATGCTTATGCTAATTGTTAGTAATATTTCTTCATATTATGTTAGCCACAGCACAAACCTCATATGACCCCATTGGCCTTACACTCACACAATTATATTCTGCTCTTCTTGCTACTTGACGTCAACATTTATCATGATTTCAACACTTGATTATACAAAACAAAGAGACAACACACAGCGGTTAAGAGCTTTGCCTGCTTCCTTTTTTATCTAAACCTAGGGATACAAGCAGGTGGTTGCAGTGATTTGAGCAGACCCTAGGGCAGCTTTACAGAGCCTGCCCTGATCACAGCATGAGTGGGGCCAGGCCTGGGCCCTGCACTGCCCCCTTTGCAAAGCCAAAGATCCAGCCTGGAGCAGTGAAAAGAGCACCAGCCTCCATGAAAGTCTCTGCAATACATGCATTACTTCATACATTTTCTAATCTATATATAGAGATGTTTTCCCTTCCTTGTGTTTTGCTGTTTTTAGCAGGGAGGGTGCTTCCCATACAGCCCACACCCAAGCATTGAGACTGAACCGCTTGTGGAAATGTGGCCAGCAGGACAGCCTTTCTGGTGGGATGAAATGCATGAGATTAGTTTCCTAGATTTATTATTTCCTCTCTCCCATTTGATCAGGCAGCTCTAAGATACAGCAGGCACCTGTTCTCAGGCTGTTCTGCTGAGAACCCTCAGGCACGTGCGGTCAGACACACTCAGCTCAAGCTCTTCCCCTCAGTGCATATCCATAACTGAGCATCAGCCACACAGACTAGCTGCTGTTTGGAGAAACTCAATGAATACAGAAGGTGAAAGTAAAGAGGGACAGACTTTTCTCCATGAACAGACCAGACTGGTGTGATTTAATTTAATGCTTTACTGTGCTCATTTTCACGTTTTTGCATTGTATGTTCAAGTGAAGATTAAGTCATCAATTACAATCCATTTAGCTCATTCATAAAATTCATTTAAGGGTCATATCCTGCATGGTGAACAGGGAGCTCTGGAAGCCAGTATGGACAAGGACAAGCAGCACTTTGCCACAGGATATTCAGCTTGTGCAGAACCAAGTCAGAGCTCATTTTGATGGTGTGGGCAGCAGTCTGGAGGAGCAAGTGCCTTTAATACTGGGGCAGTGGCAAACTAGGACAAAATATGTTTTGCTAAGACTTCTCTAATAAGCTGCTGTTACTGCTAAGACAACCACCTATCTGCTTTGGTGGTGGTTGAGAATATTAGAGTGGGGATTCCATTTCTGCAGAACTGTCTTTCCACTTTTGTGTCATGTATCTACTGTGAGCCAAAAGAACCACTAAGAAGTGAGAAAACTGGGACCAGACACCAAAAATGCTCTGTGTCTTCTGGCTGGGGTCACCAGAAGTGACTGCATTTCTAGGATGGCTTTCTATGATGCAATCTTCAACTGATGTTATGTGGTGACCTGACCTCTAAGAAAATGGGTTTGCAGTCCCTGTCTGTAACAGATGAAAACTACTTTCCCAAGAACAGACTTCTGCTCCTAAATGAGTATTTTCCATCAGTGCTCAGCAGAAAAGACAATTGCCATGTTTCAAACCTGAGAAAAAGCTCATGTTTCAAAGCTCAGCCCTGCACAGGATTTTACTGCCAAGCTTTCCAGCCTGAGGAACTTAAAGCTAGTCATATTATTAGAGCAAGTTGCAGAGGAAAATAAAACCAGCTTGTTAAGTTAGAAAGAAGTAGGCAGTTCCAGACTCTCATTTTGATCTAGGTGGGAAAACTGTGACGCGCTTACAATTTTAATGAGTTGATGTTCATGATGAATAGACCTAATGCTGAAAAACACATGTTGGCTGAAATTACTCAGCAATAAACAAACAGTAAAAACCAACAACCACCGGATTTTATACTGCCTTCAAAGAAGAAGGGGAAAAAATCAATAAATTACATGTGACAAACAGTATCAAGTAACCTGTTCTACAGCTATGCACATGTATTATTGTTCTGACTTCCAAATGTGTTGTGTATTCACATCAATCCTATTGAATTCAATAGGAACAGTAGTTAACACTTCTGAAAATTCAAATGACATAAATATGAAATACATCCCATTCTACACAGAGATATTTTCAGAAAGGTGCATGTATTCCCTGTCCCTTTCATGAATTCAGAGTCAAGATTTCATGCAAACACCGTGAATGGAAATGATGCTGCACTTGCAAACATCACAGCTTCCATAGGTCCGGTGAGCGCAGCCCCCCAGGGCCTTCATCCGCCTGGTTTTGGAGGGGCTCGTGTGCCCCAGTGACCCCAGTGGGTATCCCTGGAGCTGAAGAAGCTGCCAGTCCCACCTGACCCAAGACTGGAGATGGGGTTTGCTCCAGCTAAGTAAGTCTCCCATCTCTTGGGGACAGTATGCATTATAGCAAAGTACAATTCGTTAGGGCTCTGGGTTTATTAGTGAACAATTTAAAAAAAAAAAATTAGTTTAAAACTAAAAAGAGCACCCACAAATGTAAAAGCACACTGGTGAACATGAAGCACATTCCTGATTATCATAGACATTGGTCATGAATCTGCACCATGCTTGTGATTGGACTGAGGGGAACTGCATGAAAGAGAGATGAGAAGGAAGTTCTCCATTTATCAATACCTGACAGAAATAACTGAAAGGTTTAAAAAGAAAATAACTATAGATTTTGTACTATGCAAGATGAAAGCCAAACAGCATGGCTTGCCTAGGAGAGATGTGTATTCCATGCTGTATGATAATGCTGCTCCTTTTTTACTAACAGCATCCATCATTTTAAACAAGAAGAGACTTTTAAAACAAGCAAGCAAACAAAAGTATTTGCCACCCGGTAAGAATTGTTGTTGGTACACCAGTGTTCCCCTACAACAAATGTGCTGCACGAGAGTCCTTTCAAGTTTAACCGTCAGTGACCCAGCATCTGTGATCTGAGGACTTGCACTGCACCACACAACAAAACCATCCACCGAAAGCTGCTCTCTCCTTCCAGCACATCTTTGCCCTTTTGACTGAAGGGCCCGATGACAAATCGTATGACTGTGCTCTCAGGCTTTCAAAAGAAAGGCTGTGGCAACAGCTAAGGTCTGTTATCCCAGGGCTCACACCCGCATTGGTGCAGTCCAAGGAGGGATCCCACGCCCGACCTCACTGAGCACCTGTGCAGCTGCAGGGGATGACCCCAGCGGTGCCCACTCCAAGCACCCCGGAGTCACGGCACACTGGATATCCCTCTCCTGCAGACACCAGGCACTGAGATCAACCCAGGCTGTGCCCCATCTACACCACAAGTTTGCAGATAGACTTTTTGAGCATCTCTGAATTCTTTAGAGGCTTCTCAGGATGTCAGTCAGCACCGACCACGCTCCGGAGAAAGCCTCCCGTAGGGAGGATGCTCATCAGTGCAGGCAGGCAGGAGTGGGGAGCGCAGCTGGGGAGCCAGAGCGAATCCAACCAGGAGACGACAGCCCCTCCGGCCCTGCTGTGCTCCTGCCAAGAGTCAAGCAGAGCCTGGCAGAAACCTCCCCTCCAGCCACGGCTGCACTTCCAGCCCCAGCTGCAGGTACCACACACTGCCCACGAACCGCAACAGGGTGGCGAAAGCTCCCCAACAGCACAGATCCCTTCCTCCTGAACTGTTTTACAGTCTTAGGTGCTGGTTGTCTGTATTCAGCTGGCTCTAGTTTAACCAGCAGTGTGGCTTTCCTTCTGACCACATGTGTGTGATTGGTTTTTTGCCTCCCACAAATGTGAATAGTACAATTTATTCTAGTTAGTAACTAGTCTCTGTGCCTTGGCCACAGATACATGAGAGAGCGAATTTATAATGAGTAAAGGTGCAGGGCACAATTATTTGTTTAAATGGGATTAAAATTAGGGTTGGAGCATACACTGAATCATCTCAATTTATCCCTGAAGAGAAGGAGGGACAGCAAATGTCTTGGCACTTGCAAACAAATATGTTTCCCCACCAACTCGCTAACAACACTTCTTCCATTTGAGAGCAGTCTCACACAGGCATTGGCACTGATATCAGAGAATTAAACAAAATAAAGGGGAAAGCTATAGTCAATA
Source organism: Pseudopipra pipra (assembly GCF_036250125.1). Taxonomy (NCBI): domain Eukaryota; kingdom Metazoa; phylum Chordata; class Aves; order Passeriformes; family Pipridae; genus Pseudopipra; species Pseudopipra pipra. The sequence continues at coordinate 10,589,539 of NC_087562.1, forward strand.
GCTTTGTAACTTTGTCCACATGATGAGGACTGGTTGTACTTACAAAAAAGTATCTGGGAATGTTAATAGACTAAACAACTCAGTAAAAGAAATGAGGAGGCAGTGGGGAGAGATCAAATGTACCCTAGAAAAATTCATCTTGACACTACAGATACAGAAAGGCTTTTTACAGAATGGTACAGGCTTTGTACAGAAGAGTCCACTAAATTAAAAAGTGAGTGGAAGCTGGAGATGGATTTTTGAGGTGGGGGCAGATTTCCTGCAGAGGAAAAATGGTCAAAAAACAGTAAAAGAACATAAAAAAACCCACAAAAACTCTCTGGGAAATCAGGGATCAGAGGTTTGACAGACACACTTGTACCTCCAGAACCAGATACCTTCACAAAAACCATCTCCAGTCAATTAATGGCTGAAAACATGCACACACACACCCAAAGTAAATGAAAAATTATTGTTTTCATAAACAACACAAAGAGTTTTAAAGCTTAGACCACTTGCTGCAAAAATCCTGGTGTCCTAAAATACCTGAATACCAAAAAACACTTGCCACCTCCCTGGAATCCATTGGGGTTTGTCATGACTCTTTCCCAAATCACAGCTAAAGCTCTGTTCCCAGAGTCACCAACTGGGCAACCCTCCCATAGAACACTGACAGAACAAGGTTCCCCAGATAGAATTCACAAATTAATTTCCTGTTTTGTCAAGGCTTTTCTAATATTTATTTTAGTTGTGGCCAGTAAGGCAAAAATTTTCAGGATAAAACAATTTTCTGACCATAGATAACCTGGGCTGCTGTCTGAAATAAGATCTTTAGCCCATCTCACCCTTGCAAAAACAAAATCAGACAAATGAAAATTCAGTAACTGCTTCCTCACACTTTTAGCCAGAATTGCTTGTGAAACTGAAACCCACTTCCTCCATCTCATACTCAGTTTAGGACATGAAAGTATGAGTACCAAGAGTTATGAATACCAGCTTTGGCTCCCCATCAGGATCGAACTGTCTGCCTGTATTTAAGATTCAGCGTCTTCTGTACGATTTCAAACAATTAGAGGTTGGGGCCCTGGAATTTTAGGAGCTGATTGTTAGGGTCACATCAATTTTATTTTTTTTTTTGGTAACAATTTTCCCATTATTCAGGATAATCAGCCCTTGTATCTTTGGATCTCCTATGAATATAACCATAATCCAGGACCTCCTGGCTACTTGACTTCAGGAAGGTTGCAACCATCATGCCCACCCTGAAGTCACTGTACACAGGCTTAAGAGGGACTCCATTTTAATTTAATTCTTTGGCTGGAACTGAGATACTGGATCTGATCTGATTTTTTTCTTACTGTGTTGCTTTGTATCAAAACACCCATTTTCCAGTGGGTGGTGCCTAACAAAACAGAAGCAGAGGTGTGAGCACAAAGGAAACAGTCATTATAAATGCACAGAAACACACCGTGTCAACACATCCCAGCTGCCCAATATGTACAAAAGCATTAAAAAAGGACAACCAAGTCATTATTTTAGAGTTTAGCTATATTTTCCATTTTAAGACATTTTATCTATCTAGTGTCACTAGGAAAGGTTCCATCGCAAACACTGGAAAGCAGACATCGCCTAACCATCCTACACAAATTCCTGTCAGAATTTTTGTGCAAAGTGTTATCAGGTAACAATATTTACCATGTACAGTAATTATGAAAAACTCTGAGATTGTGTAATTATGTATTTTAATTACATGATCTGATTAGCTTTTTTAATCACTTCATAAAAAGAAAGGAAATTCACTGAGGTTGTCAGAAAGTTAATAAAAGTAAGGTAATTCACTGCTAGGGCTCACCATGGTGCCTTTCTAACTACTTCCTTGCTACACCCCACTGTGCCTAGGTATTGGAGGTCAACTATAAGTATTAATTTCCTTACTTTTATTAACTTTGGTGACAACATTCATGGTCTTTTGGCATGGGTTTTTTTGTTTCATTAGAAAACACTTTCAATTTAGCTGGATGATATTTTAAGACAAACAGACTCTCCAAAGCTAAAGAACTTGGTTGACCTGAAACCCATCAAGAGACGCAGCCTTGTCCGGCTCCATCCTCGGCCCTTTGAAGGGATGTTTTGGGGAAGCCACTGTGTAGTGGTCACTGTGACACAGAGCCATGCAAGCCAGACCACCAGCCTGCCAAAACCACCCAATTCTGCAGTGCTGAACAACACATCACCAAAGCCAGCTGTTCAAATCAGGGCCATCGGGGTACATGGCAACCCAACAGAGTGCTATGAGAAGACAATGGAAATCAGCCCAAGGATGGGATAGATGGAGGCAGGTAGCTGAACCCAGGGCAGACAGCAGAGATAAGGTGGACGGCAGAAAATGGTGTTTGTCCTGATGTGAGGGGCTGGGCTCTTCCAGCCGCAGCAGCCACGGCAGCACTCACAGGCCAGGCCTGAGGAAGGGGAGGACTCGGCAGCAGCAAGAGGAACAATTGCTGCAGGAGCCAGGACAGCCAACTGCCTGCCCTGGCAGCAGCAATCACCCGGGGATCCAGCTATAAAACATAAGCCACCCCTCAAAAACATCCTGCTGGCTGCTCCCAGTGCAAATGGGGGCCTGACACGTGCGTGGGCACATGGGGAGAGAGGGCTGGGGGGGAAGCGGGGGTGCAAGAGGTAAGTCTCCATCTCCCACTCCTGAGGCAGGACAGAACACGTCTGTTTCAGCTCTGGAAAACAGTTTTTCGAATTTTTGGATGCGGTTCTGCTCTAAGGAAACATTTTGTTTATATCCAAACTGGGAGTCTATAATGTAATACTTGGCTATTGGATTGAGCAGCTCTGTTTTACTCATTTTTGGTTCACCCTCTCCTCCCGCCAGCCTTTCTTTATTTTTCTCCTTTCTCTTTTTACCTTTCCACCCCCTCTCCCTTGATTCTCTGGGGAGAACAAATCACTTTGGGAGGTTTAATGGACTGACAAGAACAGAAATTTAATCGGGGTGTGCATGCACGGGCCAGGCACATCAGAAGCAACCGCAGTGCAATCCATTCGGGCTGCCCCACCTGTGACCCCGGCCGGGCCAGGCACCCCCCTCTCCGCAGGGGCCATACAGGGAGAGGTCCTGTGTGCTCGTGTGGGACCTTGGTGGTGCCTGCTTGAGGAGGAGAGGACTGCCAGATGCTGACAAGCCAAAAGCAGTTATTTTAGGAGACTTTTTTTAATATAGAAACAGCTGACATAAAATGCATCTCACTGGGGAGGGAAACCATGCTCCCAGAAGTAAAAGACCACTAAAAAGCCTCTTTTTCCAAGAGAAATCTAAAACAGTTTTGGGCCAGATATCACTTAGGTTTTTCGTTTCCATTTTAGGAGACTTCCAGAGTGTCCTTCTAGTCTTGCCCCATCCGTGGAGAATATTAAGGGGCTCCTGCAGCCTAAAAGGGGCAGATGTGAGTGGATTAGGAGATAGTACAAAGTGCTTTCAGAAAGTAGAAACGACCTCAAGGAAAATCTATTCCAGACAAAATGGCCACTGGTGGGGGAGCTGTGCCTGAGCCTCCCTGCTGGGAGCACCCTTTGCTGTGAAAGGTCTCCCCACAACACATGCCCAACCCTGGGGTAACAGGGCTGCCTAGGAAAGACATTGGAAAGCAGAGGGCACAAAATTACTGAAACAAGCTTTTGTATAGCAAATGGAAAGCACTGTGTGCAACAACACGACTCCTTTCCCTTTGTACACCGTTTGCTGTTACTGATTACATTTGCAAAGTATAGCTTTCAATATAGCATAGCCAAAAGCAACCTAACAGCATAATTTTCTTCCTGGGTACTTTACTTTTGAATTCTTCTACAAACAATGAAGCAAAGATTCAGAAAAAAATACGAAAACAAAGAACCCCCTTCTTCTCCTGTGCTTGTAAACCTGGGTACACTTACAAGAGACCATCTTTCGAACAACCGACGTGATTTACTCTTGCTCGTGGTGCATGCGCTGGCTACTGCCAGTAAATCTTAATGGCACACAGTGAGTGATACCTGACACTCTGCAAACTCACTACTACAAAGAACGTGCTCAGTTCAAAGTATCTGTAGTATTTTTCTATCACTGTTGACTGTATTTTCACTTTGCACTTTCAGACAGCGTGGCCATTCAGGGAAGCCGCAGTGTCTCTGTGCCGCTCACTTTGAACCTTGCTTTTCTGTGCAACTGGATGGCACAACAAGGACCGTGAAACTATGGCTTTAAAATATGTTTACTGACTGACAGTGCAGATTAGGAGAGCTATAAAAGACAAACATTAAGGAAGTATTTTCTAGAATGATCACAACCAACCTCTACCCCAGGACAGCCAAAGGGAAAAATCCCTATCCTTGTACATATGCTCAGTCTTGTGATTTTGAACTGCACTGTGCTCCTTACTAATAATTTCCAAGCAATCCAATATTTTCCAGGATCCTATTCTATTCTAAGTTATTTTTTAACAAAATCAGTAATTTCAAAAGTTACCATGCATTATTGGCTTCTCTCTTTCCCCTCCACTTACACTTTTCATCTTGTTTCTTTCTGACATTTCTCCACCTCATCCCAAGGCCAAATTATTACACTACAAATGGGGAGCAGGTCCAGACACCCAAGGGGAGATCCAAGATCTCCCCTCCTGAGGAAACTTCCATAGTGAACTCAATGACTATCTGTGATGTTTGCTGGTTCTAGGGAATAATATTTCCCTTGGGCACTTTCTGGATAGAGTCTACCACCTGGGTTAAGTCATTATTACAATCGAGTAGAAAAAAAAAAGGGGGAGAGGGAGAGAAAAGATGAAAAAACACTACAGCAAGCATCATTAAAGCTCATCAAAAGTGCATTAGCGAACACCTGATAATATACTCTGAACATTAATGATCCTTACAATATACCATATTAATACAGATGTTATCTGAATTCATGGAAACAAAATTTTCCATTCACACATTTCCCTTGAATAGGTGTTGGGGGGAAAAAAAACACCCTCTCCAAAATCTATTAGTTTGCCAGAAACAAACAAATAAAATATCACCTCTGAACCTGTATGTGCCGTGGATCACCAATCTCAGACAAGTACTCTGGGATGCTTGTTGGCATTCACAGGCAATGTGTTACAGTTAAAATGGACAGTGGTAAGCCAATATTAATAAAAAGTTTGCGATTGGGTTGGCTTAAATTGGACTATTATCACTACTGAGATCAGTTTAATTGGCTGCCTTAAACTCTCCAATGCTGGGCAGCATTTTCCCTTGCAATTTTTCTGCCTACAAGTTCTGAGGGAGACACATGAATGCCACAGAACTGATAGTGCAACTCTGTTATAAGGTGCTAAATGCCAGGTTACAGCAAGAACAGCTTAGTTGTCTGAAGAGCCCGATACTTCAACCAATAACTGAAATGGAGGTTAAAAAATTAATTCTAAGCACTGCTTAAGTCCTATGTTCCCCCTTTACAGAGACTGCAAATCATGTCAAGTTCTGCATAAATAGGTTTTGTGGGGGTATTAGAGGGTGAATTACTGTCATCTAGGTGCTAGTGCTTAGTAAGGCAAGGACGATCAAACCCATTTTGCCAAAATCCAATGTGAACCTGCTGCTCTCAAAGAAAGAAGGTCACCCAATCACAAAAACTTCATAACAAAAGTGATTAAACAAAACAACAAAACTCCAAAACACGCATTCTTACAAAGGAGTGGTTTGCAAATACAACAGTCACACCTAAAGACCATTCCCTTATTGTTATTTGAAAGTTGAAGAGAAACCTTTTTCCTAAACAAGGAGCTGGTAAGGTTTGCAACATCTCAGAATTTCATCTAGAAATAAGGGAAGCAGGAATTATTTTTAGTGCAGCTGAGAGGCCAGGCATATTTCAGGCAATCTCCCAGAGCCTGCTTCTATACCATGTGGGACATAAACCCACAAACTATGAAAGAACCCAAATCAGTATTGTTTTCTCAAGTGACATCCATTATCCCTCATCTGAGAAAATTAACACGTGTATCCAGAAGCTCAATAAAGTAAGCTCAGAGCTAAAAGTCTAAGATTAACTCTTTCTATGTCACAATAAATGATATCTTTAAGTCAAAAAACTGCTAATATATTCTATTTTATATTCTGTGCTTCTGCCATCGAAAGCAAACAGGGGCATCAAAATACATTTACGCTCAAGCACAGTTTCAAATGTTATAGTGCACAGGGTAATTGAGAATTTCCAAATTCCAAACAGCTACAGTGATATAAAAATGGAGATACAGAAGGGTCATTAGACCAACACATGCTGGTTTGGGTAGCATTAGGAAGAGTGTCACAAAATGAATAAAACCCAGCTTTTGTGCAAAGTCGCTTATTTTCTGACATTTCAGTTAGACACTGTATCTAGCAGTAAAATGCTATGAATGCTAAATATAGGCAACCTTTGTTGCTCTGCCAGTTTATTTCTAGATCAAATGATAATATTTGAAGATTTCTATGCCAAGCAAGTGTTGAGTACTTTTCTTCATCTTCCTGATCTGCCCAAAAGATTATATTCAATGAATCAGATACATTTTTGCCTTTTTTTAACTCAGATTAATAAATTAGGCAGTACATAAATCTGAATGGTACTTATGATTGATAAAGCTGAATTTCCCACCTAAGTACATAGAAAACTCCAGGCAGGTATGAATTCTAGACTGAGTTTTGATATAACATACACATGCTCTTGCACCACAACATGCTAGCACACATCACCAGGTATCCGTAAAAAAAGCAAGAAAAGCTTTTCTTTACACACCAAAGTGTTTTGGGATGGTTAAATGAGGAAAGCAGTGAAGAGCAAGCCACTGTTTGTGACATTAACATCTGAACAGACAGGCAACTTCTGCAGTCCCTGTGTTAATCCTCCCAGCATCACAAAAACAGATCTTGCATCTGGTGGCACGTCCTTCCCGGGGACATTTTGCTAACTAGCTACCCAGCAAGAGTGCAGGAAACGACGTCTGCAGAGCAGTGAATTCTGAAGCAGGGATAATAAAAATAATCTGATCGCTACCCTAGTGCTTTAAAAATTGGACCCCCTGGCAAGCAGCCAAAATAAAACATCAAAGGGGGCCTCCACAAGCTGGGCTCAGGATCAACGTTCGGGTGAGAGCCCATCACCTACTTACCCTGACAGCAGGCAAGAAAAGTTGGAGACATCTGCTTGGAGGCCAGGGGTCAGGCTGGCCAGGGCCCGCGCTGCACAGCACAGGGGGAGATGTGTGTGTGTGCTGGGTGTGTGTGTCCAGGCTGTGGCTGTGGGGGGGCTGCAGGGGGGACTCTGTGAGAAGAGGTCAGGGGCTGCCCTGTGCTGGATCCAGCCGGCTCCTCGACAAAACCACCACTGACTGATCATCACTGGACTGGCCACAAGCCCCCACTTCCCAGCCCTCCTGTGGCACAAATTAAAATTAGTTTTTCCCAAATCGAGTCTGGTTTGCCCATGACAGTAATTGCTAAGCAATTTCCCTGTCTTCATCTCAACTCATGAGCCTTTTCGTCTTACTTTGCCTGTCCTGTTGAGGATGGGGAGTGAGTGAACAGCTGGGTGGGCATCTGGCAGCCAGCCAACACTGACCCACCGCAGTGCAGCCGACTGCTGAAGCCTCCCTGAACTAAAGAAGACTAAATAATACCTAAAGCTGTACCTATGTGTTTGTGGGCAAATTTAAGGCTTGTGTGAGAGTATGTATTCCATTACAGACATTTCTACTGATAATGTGTAACGCAAGGACTTGCAAACAATATCCTACTGAACTCCTAAACTTGATGCTGCCTGCATGCTATTTAGATACACACGTTATTTGGGCTGTGTTGGGGTTCACCTGTGCTAAGGGTGACTGAGGAGGGTCAGCTTTTTCATAGAACAAGGGAGCAGCAAGTTGTTCCACTGATAGCTTAGGAAAAAACCCAGTACACTAGCAAATGTTCCACAGGAAACACATCCCAGACTGGTTCAAAGACAGGTTTCTGCATGTGCTGAAGCACAGGGGGCCAAGAAGCAAGAAAGCTTCTATGTCGCTGCAACTTTTAGAAATCAAAAATCCACTGACGAAAGAGAAACCTCCATAATTTTTCCTATAAAAGAACTTTGATTTCTTGAAAAAAATCAATAAGAGTTGATTACTGAAAATGGCAACATGAACATAAATACCCTTCAGGCATCTAACAAATACCCCTGCAAATCACACAGCAGTGCTAAGCACGTCACTGCTGCTAATCACATCCTCGCCCATATAACAGATGAGCTTTCTGAAGTTGCAGTGGATGAAGAAACTGCTGAGCTGAAAACAGTGCCTTCACTAAACATTTGGGTTGGAAGGGACCTTAAAGATCACCTGGTTCCAATCCTGCTGCCATGGACAGGGATGCCATTCACTAGATCAGGTTCCTCAGGGTCCCATCCAACCCTGAACACTTCTGGGGATGAGGCATCCACAGGTTCTCTAGGCAACCTGTTTCAGTGCTTCACCACCCTCTGAGTAAAGAATTCCTAACATCCAATCTAAACCTGCCTTTTTTCAGTTCAAAACCATTGTCCCTTGTCCTGTCATTATTTGCCTGTATAAAAAGTCCCTCTCCCTCCATTTTATAAGCCTCCTTAGGGTACTGGAAGGCTGCAATGAGGTCTCCCCAGAGCCTTCTCTTCTCCAGGCTGAACAATCCCAACTCTCTCAGCCTGTCTTCATAGGAGGGGTGCTCCATCCCTCTGATCATCTTCATGGCCTCCTCTGGACCCACTCTAACAGGCCCACATCTTTCTAACACTGAGGACCCCAGAGCTGGATGCAGAACTCCAGTGGGGTCTCACAAGGACTGAGAGGAAGAATCCCCTACCTTGCCCTGCTGGCCACGCTGCTTTGGGTGCAGCCCAGGACAGAGTTGACCCACTGGACTCTGAGCACATACCCTTGGCTCATGTTCAGCCTTTCAGCCATGAGAATCTCCAAGTCCTTCTCTGCAGGGCTGCTCTGAATGAGTTCATCTCCCAGACTGTACTCACGTCTGGGACCCAGATGCAGCACCTTTCACTTGGACTTGTTGAACTTCAGGAGGTTTTTGTGGACTCAAGTTTGTCCAGCTCCCTCTGGATAGCCTTTCTGTCAACTTTTTTTGTCAACTAAATGACACAGAGAAGCTGCTTTCAAAGCCTGATCGTGGGGATTACTTTGGCAGTTGAGTTAGATGAGGTAAGCAGTATCTGTGATACCACAAAGCATCCAGTGATCTGAAGCATTCTTCTACTGAAGACCTGCTCTTCTATAAGGCTGTGTCATGAGGCACAACAGTAGAACATATATTCAAAAAGTCAAAGTGTCAGCAGTCCCATCACACAGATTCACACACTCACATATGAGGCTTTGCAACGTCCCTTTCTAAGATATCTGTGTGTATGCTTGTTCTAATCTCAACCTAAAACCCCGTTGCTCCACAGCAGAACTTCGTCTGTGCTCTCTTTTCCACAAAAAGATAAAGCAGCCTCCACAAAATAAAGGACCGGTTCCACTCTACAAGCTAAAACATTTTACTGGATGGTGTGTTTAGCCTTCATAGCGTGACCAATGAACATCTAAGTGAGTTGAGCTCACTCTTTGCCCACAGAGGGAAAAGATGGATGTTTTGACCTAAAGCATTTGCCAGACACTTGGCAAAACAGCCTTCAAAATGGCACTTGCAACTGTTTTTCCAGCTTCCAGCAAAAAAGAAGGGACAGGATCACTGAGATCCTCTGACCAAGGCAACAAACATGTCTGTTAGAAGTTGGTCTTTTTTTAATTAAGGGCCCACTTGCTTTTTAACTCTGAACATAAGACACTTAGTTTACAGAGACCCGCGTTCATTCTCCTGCAAGGATGTGACAGAGCCTTGTGGATGTCTGGCATGATCAAAAGGAAACATGGCAATACTATGTCAAGTCACGAATTACTATGGCCTCTTCCCAACGTGCAGGAGATCCCACGTTCCACTCATCCATATGGTTCAGCTGGGGAGCACTTTTACCAACATAGGGCCCCTTGAAAGTGAAGGTTTTCTTTTGAGTTTTTAATCACAATTGCTTGTTATTCTTAATGACTTGTTACTTCCACTACACTGTGAAGCTTAACCTGACTTTTGCTGGGAGAATACAAGTCATGAAGGTGGTTTCCTTTTTGATAATAGGGAAAAACTTTGTAAGTAGAGAGGGCGATCAGGGCCACCTTACAATCCACACCAGCAGAATTAGCTCTTGGTAGTAGCACAAATCATAGTGTCCCTTCTTGATACTATTATCTATCTTTGTCAAATCCTTCATAACTAAAGAGCATATAAATAAACTACAGAGAAGACATAGAACAGCTATCTGATAAAGAAAAACTTTTTCCCGCAGATTTCTTAAAACAAGGTTTTGGAAAAAGGTATATTGAGTCTTAACAAGTAGAAACAGGTGCTCAATGGCCCACAGTCAGGATATTTAACTTCTTTTGTGAATCCAAACCAAACATTTCCCAACATAATAATTTCAGCAGGCACATGAAAAAAGGCCAACTGAAATGTTCTTAACAGTTGTTATCTTAAGTCAGACATTTTGTTTATCATAATACCACATCTACAAGTTAATGGAAGCCATAACCCTGAAGGAAGCCATCCATTCCACATTAGCTATATATCCTTCCCCATCTCCTCCATGGATTTTTTACTATGAAACAGCAACATCAAGAGACAGCTCTGTACTTACTCACAGTTGCACCCCACTAACACAAGGATTTACTGCCACACTGAGGGAGCCATATGGAGTCATAGTGCTCTTCTTTCCCGTCCCCTTTCCCTGTTAAAGCTGAGACATTTAACGGGCAGTTCCCCTTAAAACACACATCCATCTACAAACATCCGGCACTCAAGAGCCAGCGGCTCTTGCTATGTTCTGTAATTTCTTGGTTTAACCTGAGATTCTGCTTGGATCTGGGCTGTCAGTGATTTCCAGTAGTAAGAGCTACAGCACTCGCCCAGTAACATTTTCATCTGTGCAGACAAGCTGTCTGCAGTTGTAAACAGAAGTATAACTCTGCTCAAGCATATTTCTAGGCATTAGAAAGCACAAGTCAAAAGAGGCAGCTCTGTACTCTCTGTTCATTAGAACATACCCTGTCACTCCATAGGGAATATTTATTATGATGGTCCATAATCCACTTAACATCTTCTGACAAAATCTATCAGTCTTTAACAACTTTGATTCCAGTAGTTCAATGGCAACAGGGAGGAAAATTCATAGAGAGAAAGCGACTTCCACAAAAATCCCTCTTTATGAACCTGCACGCCCTGTGTTAGCAGACAGGATCATCATTTATTTGTACCTATCAGCTTTGATGATAATTGCAACCCACTTGACACTTGTGTTGAAAGGTAGTATTACCAACAAGAAATCTGATAAATATTCAACAAAACCTAAATTAAATAATTCTATTCATCTTGAGGTCACCATCTCTAGAACTGTTTCAAAATATTTGTGTCTTAAAGAAAGAGGGAGGGGGATGAGGGAACCCTGCTTCTTAGACCAAAATGACTGAATCACTGCATTAATGAACACAACTTTTTTATTTTTCAAGTTCGGTGAAAGAATGCCATCCATGCAAAATTTTGATCCCACATTACAAAATAATTACATGATAATTACATGAGCATTAAGATGTCTACCCCCCGAGTAAAGCCACTGCACCCAACCGCTAACTAAGGCAGGCCTGGAATGTTTCAGCTTATTAAGGAGAAATCCAGCATTGAGCAAAACCTCCAGCTGAAGCAGATTTCCACTCTTTTACTCCTCTGATTTCTAATTAATAATTAAAACATGTTCCTTTCTTTGGAAACCCAATTAGACTTGCGTATCAGCCTGAAAACAAACTTTTTTTAGTAGCTAAGCTACTTCTCATGGTTTAATGGGGCGGCAGGAGTGTTTTCTACATAGCTCCACTGACACAATTCATTTATTTCTTTCCATTCTACAATGGGTATTGTAATCCATCCCCAACAATATAAACATTACATTTGCACAGCTAATTAGGATGTTGGCAGTATGAATTAGTGACCCTCTGATTTCTTCCAGTCAGGGCTGCCCCTGCTGCCTGCACTACTTAGGATTCACAATTAGGCAATTATATTTTCAGCGTCTTTTTTCCTCTCTAATGCTACCTCTTTCCTCTCATTCAGTATGCACCAAATGAAGAGTTGTGTTGTTTATTTTGGGGTGGGGAGTCAGGGAAAGAGGGGAGGGAGGGAAGCAAAGTGTGTCACGTTCAATCCTTTTCCCTTTCAACCTCTGCTAATTTGACATCAGAGAATGACAGAGGGTCTGTAAGACTGCAAATTATCTCCATAAATGTTTTAAAGAAGTGATTATGCAGAGTGGGTAGGAGATATATTTTGACTGGGAATGAAGCAAAGGGAAAGTGACAAAATAAATAAATCCTGGCCCTGGGTGTAGTGGGCTGGCACTGAACCTCTGTGCAGGGCTGCAGTCACCGAGCTGTCCCCAGCCACAGGATGATGACAAATTGGAGAGAATTCAGAAGAGGGAAACAGAAGTGATTAATGGGCTGGACAGACTGATTTATGAGGAGAGGTTAAAAGGTCTGATTATATGTATCTTTGTTAAAGAACAGCTAAGGAAGGTGCAGGAACTGCTTACAAGGGGTTTACGTACGGTAAACACCATCATTGCATTCCATCGAGCATGTTGGGAAAGGTAGGAGGAGAGCAGAAAGCAAAATTTTACGCTAGACACCAGGAAGACATCCGCAATAAACATCAGAAAAGAGTTGTTTCCAACAGGAAGGACTAGAAACCTCATCATTTGAGAGCTGTAATGGACAAAGCACTAAGAAAATACACTGCAGGGGATAATGTCTGTTTTAATGTTGATGCTTGTTTAACTCACTGAGTAATGTACACTGTGGAGACATAGCATCTTTATTAAAGCACAAAATATATCTCTGAGTTCTCCTCTGCTGCGAGAAGTTCTCCATTAAAATCACTTATTACAAAAGGCACTGGAAAGACCTTGGGCCAAGTACATGCCACTCCATATCAGCTCCCAGTCCACAGCTGAGGAATCCAGAAGATCCAAGAGGACCAGTGAGGGCAAATTAAATCTCTCTGTTCTCACATGTTCTCTCTAAGTTCTATAATACAAACAAACAAAACCCACCATCCCCAACCTAGACCACTTTGCAGAATAAAACTGTCCTCTGTTTTCTTCCTTAAATATAGAGTCTCTTTTATGTCCTAGGAAATCAAGTGTTTAAGAGCAAATTAACCTTGGCATTTGTGTGACTGAAGAACAAAAATACATCAAGAGATCTAAACTGCTAGGAGTAATGAACCCAATACTCTTACTTATACCCAAGTAAATTAGAAATATTGCCATTGAATTAAGCCAATGGAAATACATTGAAGTATAAACTGGTATAAATTAGCAGAGGGCCAAGCCAAACATAACCAGAGTGACACATTTTCAGGCCATGTGCAGAGCTCAGCCCAGGGAAAATAATTTGCAGTCAGCTCATGGAGACAGGAAGCAATGATGGCAAGCACGGCGGCTCCATAGCTGCTGTAGCACGAGCAAGCAAAGCTGGAAAATCCACATGCTGCTGGTCCTCCCCACAAATCACAACAGAAACCAGTCCAGACTGCAGCACACTTGGCAAATCATTGTTTGAAGAGTAAATTCCACTTCCAGTTTTGCACTGCCACTATTCACAAATATAGCTATATATATTGTCTGTAGAGACGTGAAACATTTCAACTTCTACAGTGGCCTGTCTATCATCTTTCCCATACATAAGACTACACACAGCCTCAAGCTAGCACAGCTGGACCTCCAGGTGCCAGATTAGGAGAAACCGAAAAGGTCTTTTTCCAAGAAAAATACAACACTCCTTCCCCCACTCCCTGCTCACGTGCATGGGTGAGAACTAAGCAGGCTTGAGGGGCTTTATTTATTCCCTGCTACATAACCATTAAGCTCTACTGTACAGATCTGACTCTGCCAAATTCTGTCACTTAATGTTTTGGACGTAAATTACAAAAAGAGACCAGGGAAAAAAAATGACAGTAGAAAACAGATGCTCTGGACTACAGTGTTAGGGTTTTCTTCTGTAACTACCATTTCCTTTACAGTTTCATTTATTTATTTGGTAAGGAGAGTAACATGACAACATGTTCACTGCCATAAAAGAGAAGACAATGGCTTTCCCAAGCTTTGACATTTAAATCCATTCCTTTCCTCGATGAAGAGACAAAACCCCCTCCCTTTCACAAACTAGACTCCCCTGCCAGACAAGGAGCAGTACAAGGAGCAGTACACAGCAGTCAGTAACACAGCAGCAGCACTATATGGTAGAGGTAAGAAACTTTGTGCCTCGGTTTCCCCATGCATGAAATAAGAAACATAATACTGAACTGCTTTGCAAAGTTTGTTTAAAATGTAACTGTGAAATGAACCAGCCTGGTTCAGCAGCTATCTCGAACTGAGCTTTCAACTGATACCACTAATGCTCAGCTGAACTTTGAGTTCAGCTTCTCAACTGACACCACTAAAAAGATTTATACAAAAGCTTTACACATCCATGAAACTGAGCCCTCTTGTGTAGTTTACAGTACATTGAATCACTATACATCAGCACAAGTTTCATGGCTCTTAGGACAGTCTGCAGAAAGCACTGAGAGCAGAAAACCCTGATAAAAATCTGAAACTGAAACAACCTCAGCCCTAGTACAACTATCAACTCACAAAATCTACATATTACAGCATCATTGACCTGTCTTGAACTGACCGAAGTTTTTAGTTCAGAAGAGAAGGTAAAGAGTACTGAGAGTCTCTCATGAAACTTTTGAACATCATTTGAATTTGAGATCTGACAAGGCCCAATAATACTTGTTGTTTTCAGCTTTAACTAGTCACTGGGTCTGTCACTAGTTCACTGCAGCAGAAACTCAGTGATGCATTAACACTTTTCGTTACTAAATTCAAAACAGTTTCTCTTTTATCAAGGCTTCAGCCATGCTGCCTTGTTAACCCAGCTTGCCAGAACAGGCCAGTCTGGCCACAAAAATCTTAGCCCCAGAAAGAGTTAAGTCTTTAAATTAGCCTTTGGTTCTTATTTTATGTGCTTATTTCCAGAGCACTTCCAAATTATATTAGTTTAACAGACTTGTGTATCTAAATCTTTTTAGCCACATGTATCACTCACCAGCATGATTTTATTACAATGGATATGTTATTAAAGCTTAACCTTGCACTCAGTCACTAATCAAAAACAATTCAAGAAAGCAAATCAAATGTTCCAACTACACTAAAATCTCCTCCCTTTAAGCAACAAATAAAGCCTGGCTGGCTTGCAGGGAAAGTTCCATGTATCAGCATACCCACAGCTCACTCAAATCAGGCACGTTTCTTAAGTCTAAATTTAGCTGCTTGCATTTCTTCAGAACTTTAATTCCTGAATATTGTGTTGAACCTACTGAGACTGCTGAAGTGCCAGATCTTAAGGCTGCAGTCATACTGAGATTCATTTATGGCAAATGTAAGAAGCAAAGTCGCTGTAACACACAGGCAAGCAGTTAGGAACAAACACACCAGCAAAAGGATCAGGCATTCAGAAGCTGAGATTCATCTTCCAGTCATGCTGGCAATGCTGAATCTCACCTATGTGCTAGCAAGGAGTACATTAAGCTATTTAACCAATGGAAGAGAAAATGCTGTAATCGTACATACATATAGGAAGGTTGATTTCATTGAGACACCACTTAGGTTTTCAAATTCCTCCTTCATTGGAAGCAGAATCAATCACCGAGTACTCATTTTTGGACAGTATGAACCATGCCTTCAGTCGGAAAATATGAGCTCCTAAAACTTCTGCCAGCAAAATGCCTCAGCAGTGGGGACACCTGTGTCCTCTCTGTGCTGGAATCTGCTGCCGAGTTAGGGCAGGTAGACAGGTTTCACCGGTGGATAACCAGTCCTCATCAGCCTGGGAAGGCAAGCGCGGTGCAAACACCGCCAGTTTTCTCCACTTCTTCTGACAGAAGATGGAACAACTTCTGCTTCGTAAGTGCAAGTTTAAAATTTATATTATAACACTGAATCCACCAAAGCTGCCAAGAGACATTGAACTCGTGGGATCTGTGAAAGTTTTTCACACCTGTGTTTTTCTCCTGTGCCTAATATTATGGGAGGCATTTTGGAGGATTTTACAATGCAAGTTTCAATGAGACACTTACAGTCTCCCTCAGGCAAATTGTCACAGCTGCAGAGGTCTGCTACCCAGCTGCCAATCAAGGCAGGCAGGGAGTATGTGCAGTGAAATCACAAAAAAGGCAGGCTTCATTAGACTGCTGAAACCTAACTAGAGGCTATCTGGGCGTGCTTGAGCCCTTAAAACAAGGTTGCTTTAGAAAGAGGGTTTTTTTCCTTCCAACTCAAGAAAGGGCGCTAGTACTCACTGAGGAATGTATCGGTGCCAACTTTCCCCTTTGCAATTCAATGTTTATTTTGCTCTGTCTAAAAAAAGAAATTACATCGCCCTATAAGCTTCTATTATTAGATTAGCTGATATAGCTGGAAAAAGCGGACAAGATTACAGGTTCCACATCCCTCTGCCAGGTCTCAGAAGTGAGTTTACTTTTTCCAACTCCAGAAGCTGCTCCAGTGAAATATTATTCCTTTCTACAACCTTTCCTTCCTTTATTTCCTTGGAGCACCATAGCTACAAAAACACTGGTATTAAAGACAAACTGTACTGGAAGAACTGGAAGAGCATTTTTCTTCCTTCACACCTAACTGAGAAATATTCTCATGGAACCAGCTGCATTTAATGAAAAAAGTGTTCTGCAGACAAGGACAAACACACAGAAGTTCAGCCCAAATGATAATCAAGTGGGAAATTTAAAAGCACATGGAAACAAGTGGCATATTGTAAGCCATTTAACAAAGTTAATTATAGGTATTCACTACATCTGGTCTTGGCCCCTCTTCAGCAAAGTATTTAAGCATGTGCTCAGGTTTAAGCAAGTGCAAGCTGAAAAGCCTACGTGTCCAGTCACGTGCTCAAGTTGGGCATCTGCTGAAGTACTTTGCTGAGGCAGGACCACAACATATAATAAGAATCGTCCTGAAAGTTATCTAATAAACAGCTGTTATTTTAAGAACTGCACAAACACAACACACATTTTATGTCCCTAAAAGAGCAGGTGGCATGAAGGTATAAATCCACATCTAAAATTGTTTCAGACCTGAATAAAAAGAAAAAGGCAGGCATTAAACTAAAGCATAATCAGACTCTTCAAACTGCATATTATTCTCTGTCCATTGCCGCACTTAATCTTTGTTATCCTCACTTCTTCTCTGTTACTTCTTATTGTTATTTCTTATTCTCATTATATTTTGCCTCCAATAAATTCTATCGGGAAAACAGGGACAATGTTAGGGTTTTTTTAGGAAAAATTTGTGCCCATTTAGATCTTCTGAACATGAAAATCAGTGACAGAAATGTTCAAACATTAATGTTGAAGTGGCTGAGCAGCAGACCTCTAATTTTCAGGATTTTCAGACAGTCACAAATCCTTATAAAATAAAAGGCACTGGGGAAAACTGAGCCCCCCCTCGCCCCCCCCCCCCCCCCCCCCTTTGTGGCGTTTAGAGTTAAATTGGGCGCGGGTGCTTTGAGTCCTTAAGTTTGAAAATACTGGGCTACCTATTTACAATTACAGCCGCATTTCCCGAGCGAATTGTGCTGTGACGGCTGAACCCTGCAAATGTCACCGGGGCCGGCTCGGGCAGGGCGCAGCAGCAGCAGCAGCAGAGCCATTGTTGCTGGGGCCCGGAGGGAGGAGGCTCCGCCGAGGCAGATGGGGTCCGCGGTAATGCGGAGCCTCCCCGGGGACACCCCGGGCACGGGGCTCAGCCGGCACCACCTGCCTCCCTGGGGCTGCGGGGGCGCCGCGGGGCTCCCCCGCACTGCACGGCGGGCACGGGGGGCCGTGTGTGCCACCCTCAACAGTGTGGCACGGGGGTGCCGTGTGTGCCACCCTCAACAGTGTGGCACGGGGGTGCCGTGTGTGCCACCCTCAACAGTGTGGCACGGGGGTGCCGCGTGTGCCACCCTTAACAGTGTGGCACGGGGGTGCCGTGTGTGCCACCCTCAACAGTGTGGCACGGGGGTGCCGTGTGTGCCACCCTCAACAGTGTGGCACGGGGGTGCCGTGTGTGCCACCCTCAACAGTGTGGCACGGGGGTGCCGTGTGTGCCACCCTGGAAAGCGTGGCACGGGGGTGCCACATGTGCCACCCCAGGCAGCCTGGCAGGGGGATGCCCTGGCATGGCAGAGGGGTGGTACATCTGCATGTGCCACCTCAGGTGGTCTGGCACCAGGGTGCTCCGGCCCCAGTGCCGTGGGTGCCACCACCCCAGCTGGGTGCAGCTACTTGGTTTATGTGTCCCATGATGAAGATGCAGCACACAGAGTCATAACGGGGCTCTGTGATTTCAAGACAATAAGAACCTCCAGCCCTTCACTCCTGCTAATAACCTCCATATTGTCATCTATCCTACCTGAGCTAACAGTTTATAAACCACCACCTGCAGCTTGTCCCTTATAGTTTATTAACATACACTAATAAACAGTATGCTTCACTCCCACTGTGCTGCCAAGTGAAGCCAGTCAGAATAACTGCATTAGCTTTACTGTTCTTTCTCAGCACATTTTTCCCACATGGGAACAATTAGGACAAACTCCCTCCAGATTATATTTCGAGATCCATCATATTTGCAGGGAAATAACAATAACAATAATGATAATAATATTAATAATAATAACAACAATAATCTTTTTCACAAATGCATCTGTAGGCATCTACAGAAGATTAACCTGACTGACGTTACCAAAAGTGATAGGCTCTTAACCTCCTCGGCAGTTCCCCTGCGTGGAAAGGGTTAATGCTCCCCAGGCTCTGACTTACACCTATTATGCTCAAGTTTAAAAATAAGATGTGAAAGATGCATTATATAAGGCCAGTACTGCTATCCTGCCCATCTCCTATTTTGGAATTAAAGATCATCATTGCTCACATCAAAGGGGCTGGGTGAGAATAAAAGAAAAGACAGGAACAATGAAAATAGCTACCCGACACGAACCAGATCAAAGGACCAGGCACAGAAAATGAGGAGCTAGGGGGTCCTTTAATTACTGTCCACATCCTCCAAGTCATGTGGTGAGAAAGAAGGGAAAAAAGTTTTGAAGGCCACTGGGTTTTGTCTTGCTGTGGCTCCTGTTTCCATAGTCTGTGCCAGTTCCCTACAAACTGCTCTGCTTTTTATTTTTTTTATTTTTTTTTCATTTTATAAAAGTCAAATAGGACTCCTGGACTCCAAAACTCCTCCCTTATGCCAGGAGGGAGGAGAGAAGGAGGGGTAAGAGGGGCAGTAGTGGAGATGGTCTATAGCAATTGCCTGTAACAATTTCAGGAGGACTGCTCCAGGCAGCGCCCCGGGAGCTGCTTTGGGAAGGAGAGATCTGGCTACCTGAGGCTAGTCTTTATTTGCAGGCCTCCTGGGTTGAGAAAACTTCAAATTCACATAGGGCACTGCTCCATGGGGCAGCAGATCAAACCTGGCTACTAGCTGTTTGAGCTCAGCAGCAGAAAAAAGGATTGCTCTGGGACTGAGCATAAGTAGAAGCATGATTAAACTTCAAACATACCCCCCCCTTTTTATACACAACAGACAGTTATGGCTAATATTTCAATATGGACTTTAAAAATACACTGCAAATAACTTACTCCAGCGTGCTGGCTGCAGACTTAAAAAATAATAAAAATTTAAACTAGCTGTATTATTTCAAGGAAGTCAAATGTTCAGATTTACCTTTCATGAATCATTAAGGGAATGTCAAGTTATTTAAAAGGATCTCTTTTTATTTAACTCAGCCAGCAAGATTGAAATTTGGCTATTTGACCACTGACTGGAGTGACACATTGTAGTATTTACTTCCTTCTATTTATGCTTCAAATGTGGTGCGTTTGTCTAATTACTCCTGACTTATGTTTCACAGAATCACAAAATAGCAAGGGTTGGAAGGGACCTCTGGAGATCATCTAGTCCAACCCCCAGTGTTTATTTTTAAAAAGACAGTATAAAAATAAGTGTCATAAGGAAATAATAGAACAGGGATTTAAAAATTCATGTGCAAGAAGCTGACCAAACTTTCTAGGAAATAACAGTGCTTTGTCACTTTTAAAAATATTCTGGATAAGAAAAGCTCTGGGATGTTCCCAAGAAATTGTATTTGCTAATATAGATACTAGAAGTGGACACAGACAGAAGTTCACTGAAGAGGAAAATGCATTCCTGTCTCAGGTCAGTTTGCTTGGATTTATGCTGTATGCCAAACTAGAGCATGAAAAGCATTCAAACAGAATTTTATAGACTTTGAAGACAGAAGCTAATGTCACCAAGACAACATCTAGAAAAGGAGAACACAGGACACAAAGGCATCCTTCTTCCCATCCTATTTACAGCCTGGAAACTCCTTAGACAAGCAGTAAGGATGATCTTTTAAGAGGCAATTTAGCCTCCAAACTCCAGTGAGTGCCAAGTTACTTCTTCTTTCTGATGAAAGTTGCCTCCATCGTTTCCTGCTCTTGGACACTAACATACCATTCTCAGGAGGACAGCTGAGGACTAAATTAAGCAAATATAGACTACAAAGCTGCTCTCCAAAGTGGGCATCATGCCTAGGCTCTACATCTAAGCAGTATGCTAGGTACGTGTACCAAGTTCCAGTTAGCTGTCTTGCAAACATCCGCGTTGGGAACCTTGCCCAAGCAAGCCTTCAAAGCTACTGTGGCTCTGGTGGGATAAGCATGGGAGCAGTGGGACTGGGACATTTGCCTCCCTGTTACACGTCTCAAAGTACCACATTATCCATTTAGATAGCCTTTTGATTGAGAGCGCTTCCCTTTTGGGCTTAGCCCCAAATGCTAAGAACAGATGAGATGGTTTAAGAAAGTCTCCAGGTAAAACATGAAAAGGATGCTTAACATCCAGCTTCTGACGAATAGCTGCACTCAGGGAGCCACAAGGGCTAGGGAAATAAACATGGTCAATTAAATGAACTGATTGAAAAGAAATCAGAGATCACTCCAGGGAAAATCTGAGATGCAGTCATACAGCCACAGCAGTCTTTTTGGAAGGTGGTAAATGGGGCAAAAGGCTGGAAGAACTGGAGTGCCTTACTCATTTGGCAAAAGGTGGTTGCCATAAGGAAAGAAATAAACTTTAAAGGAAATAAAAGAGAAAGAAAAATCCATGATGGGTTCAAAAGGGGGCTCAACCATCTCACTCAAAGCCTCTTGAAACCTGAGCACTGAGTAGGAAATTCTAATGGGAAAATACAGTAAAGGCTCTTCAGCAAATGTTCTGTCCTTTCCATAGACTTTCCCACAAAATGCACTGGTAGATGCTGAGAAATCTTCCAAAACACTCCAAAATTAACAAGAAGAAGTGCAAATTAATAGGGATGGTGCCGAATAAGACTGTTTTTTAATCTCACTACAAAAACGCTAACATGCTCATCCATGGGAGAGACTAATTTTCCAATAGTTCAGCTATTTTTCATGCATTTGTTCAAAGGACCTTAGGAAGATAGTGGGATCCCCAAACAGAGCTGCCAGAAGGTAGCATGGGAGGGCTACCTCCACTTTGTATCTTGCCTTTGCATCTTTCAGAGTAGATGCTGGGGCTGCCCAAGCCATGGTGTGCTTTGTCTGGGCCCTCATACATAACTGGAGCAGGCTAAGCATGCATGAAAAGCACACTTTTCCCCTAGATAAGTAGTCTGGAAAGACCGTAAATATGAAAACAGGCTGTTGAGACAATGCCAGTGTATCTAAAAATCAAAAGTAATGAGCTCAAGCTGCCGTCACTTGGAGCATGTGTGCCTTTTCCTGTCTCTGGAAACCCAAGGGTATTGCTGCAAAGGGAGGGAAGTCCTAAAGTGGTCTCTAACTCAAGAGAAGGGCATCTTGCAGAGCTAATTGAGTGATTTACCCAGGAATTCAAGCAACACTTGCTGTTGGGACTGTGGAATTCTGATTTTGACTGTGGAAGTCCATCACCGGGTTAATTCTCATTTAACTTTGCTAGAACAGAGCACTGCTCATTGAGCCTTTTCAACCTGCACCAGAAATAAAACTCAAGCTTCACATCCTGCTACAGATTTCTTTTTTCTGAGAAGGATCAATTGCACAGTAATTTCGTCTGGAAAGGACACATGGAGATCACCTCCCTATAAACTGTTTCTCAAAGTCATTTTGTCGCTACCACAAGAAAGTCACCAGGCATATTGAAGAAAATATCACTATGTTTTTTTTAGGATACTTTATAAGAAAAATGACTATAACAGACTAGCTCCTGGAAGCCCATCTCTCACTGGGTAGAGGAGATACTACCTGGCCAAGCTTCCTAGAACCAGGACATTTGGTTCCCATGCCCATTTCTGTGATAGTGTGCTCAAGTGCAGTACTTAGTTACTCATGTACACAGAGCTCAAACCTAAAGTAACTGATGCCTTACTGAACTTGCCCTCTTATCCTGTATGAGATACATATTCATATTGATCATTTTTGTGCAATGAGTTGTGCAAAAAAACCTTAAAGCTTTTCAATTCTAAAACATTTTTAAAGACTCATGTGAGATTCCTAATGCAACTAAAAAGTTGATGAACTCTGCAGCCAATCTGACAAATTCCCTTCAACTTGGATATATTCCTGCATGCTTCCACAGCACCAACTTAAAACAACCTAGTGAATTTTCTTATTCTCTGGGGCAGATGCAATGTTCTGGCTGTGACTTGAGTGAAACTCTGCAAATTATATGGCAAAAACAACCTTAGTGTCACAGTAATCACCTGAAGACCATGCTATACCTTAATGACACTTTGGTAATAGGTGTAACCCACATCCAGGAATGGAAGAGGACCTGCAAGGACCTTGCAGAGAGTTGCAAGGCCACACAGGCCTGTAAAAATGCAGGGAAGAGGAAACATCACAGGAAAAGCAGGAGTTGCTTTACTCATAAATGTCCCAAGTTCTTACCAAAGGGACAGAAATCGTTTTGGCAATATTTCCCTCTACATTCTTTCCTTTTCTGCTCCCTCCCACGCTGGCATTTTCCCTCCATCCATTGCCACCTCCCAAGCAGCTGCTACCCTGTTATTACTCTCCCACCTCTATTGCTCCAGGAATTTGCCCAGCTTTTCCCCTAGTATGTTGTCTATATCCTACTGTACATTTAAAAGCTAGGATGTGGCAAAACAAGTGTACAAGCTTGTTTCCCAGTGAACTACTGGGAAGGTATCTTTCAGGTATCTTAACACACAGTTGTCCTCCTTTATCCTCTATCCAACAGTGTGCCTTTTGAGCTTGCTCTGGGAAAGGCAAAGGAATACAGATAAAAGTCACTTTTTAAACAAACCTTAAGACTTTGTTCATCAGCTGATGCTCCACTTGAAGCTCAAGAGAAAGATGCCACATTGATGTCCTTACTTAAAATGCTTTTGATTGGTGGTCTGTGGTTCACAGCTCACTTCTGCTTCCGGGGACTTCAGCAGAGGTGCCACCACAGCCCCAGGGACAGCCAGAGTGGCAGGGTGGGATCCCCTCTCTGCTGTGTGGGCACCCTGAGTGAGCACAGTCAAACAGATAAGGGTGAGCCTGTGCTGCCCGGGGCTGGGGAGGAACAGCCCCTCAAGAGGCTGCCCAGGGCACCTGCTCTGAGTTAATGTAATTCCCCCTGTCTCCAGCCCAGCTGATGAAAATCACCCCTTTGCAGGAAGGAGGAAAGCAAAAGCCCAGGGCAGGTGCCACCTGCAGCTCCCTGAGCTGAGTAAAACCTTCTGCCTCTGCCCCAGCTCGGGCAGGCAGCCCCCTCGGTGGGCACAGACCCCACGGCACTGCCAGACATGGGGCAGACAAGGACAGGGACAAGGAGCAGCCCCTACAGCTGCCTTGCACCAACACTCGCCCCAGTATTTGCTGGCTGGCCTGGTGGCCACAGCCTCCCTCCTTCCTCAGAGGTGCCGTCCCCACTGTGCCCCCCACACGGTGCCTGCTGCCTCCCTGCTTCCCACAACTTCCTCCACCTACCCCTGCCTACGCCCTCGCCATCCCTTTCCCCACATCCCATCCCACGCACTGCAGCCCCTGGCCCCTCTCCACCCCACAGACACGTGTGTGGGTCAGGAGAACAGGTCCCACCTCAGTGTGGGGAGCGCAGCGTGTCCGTCCTGCCGTGGCGGCTCTGCTGTGGCTGCCTGGGCCTCACACACCCGGCACCCGCAGTGGAGGTGACACAACACAGGAAAACCTACAGTCACCAATGTGCCTCGACCCCGGAGAGCGCGGCCAGTGTGCTTTTTGTTTCAGTTTTAAGTTAAAACCTGCCCCCTTTAGTTTCAGGAGTTTGTTCTTCGTGAGAGGCCATTTCCTCCAGCTGCCTGTGACTGCCAGCTGCCAGTGCCCTACGGACTGGCCAACACCCCAAAAACTCAGCATCGCCCCTTAGCATGGGAGTCATTTGTTCAGTGTTTCCAGCAGAAGCAGATTTTGTCCTTTCCCCACAGCCCTCCCAGGCAGGGCTGGTGGCTTGGCCCAGTGGGTGTTCAGTGCCAGCAGCAGTGGCTCTGCCTCCCACGGCACAGCCCTGGCAGCAGCCCTGCTGTCAGCAACGTGCCTTAGCACAGAGGTGGGCAGGCACTGTGTGGGTGCACCTTATCTCCATGAATTTTACTCACTTTTATCTGTACAAATGACCTCACAGTGTTTTTGTTTCAGCACTTCTTTTCCACATCGCTGTCAGCACTTCTGAGGCCAACAGGATGAGGAAGCTTGGCCAGGCTGGGAAAGGTCGGAGGAGGATGAAAGGGGTGCTACCAAACACTGCTCTAGTCTAAAGACATCTGACTGCCCAGGGGCAGTTCATCAGCTGTATTTAAGGTAGAGAAGGACAGTGTCACCCTGTTAGTTACACTGCAGTGGCCAAGAAGACCAGAGCTCATTACATTTGTGGTTTTAATTATACTGGAACCTGAAATGTCAAAGAGGGGAGGTTGGCAGCATTAACCCAGTAGGCTCTCAAGTCTATAAGGAGAAAGAAAAAAAACTCTTCTTTCCACACAAGGACTCTCTAATCTGAACCATGTCCTTGCCAAAGTTGATCAGCGATAGCTATGTTGGCATTAGGCCAAAGTTTTTACATGGTGCCTTCAAGAAAGTCATCTTTCTTCACAGCTGACTTGCCCCTTTCATAACCAATGGTCATGACAAGGCAGATTACCCAGCTCTTTCAGCAGAGGAGACCCATTAGTCTTTTTGATAGGGTATCAAACAGGGTATCAGCTGTGATTCACAGCAACAACACTCGGGGCTTCAGGATACCCTGCTCCCACCCATACAGCCAGCAAATGCTACCCTTTTTCAGGAGTTGAGAAGAAATCCTATGAACTCTGGCCCATGCACAAAGAAATTTTCTGCTGCCATTCCAAGGAAGACATGACAGAGCTCCAGTGAAAATCCCAGCTTCTTCATAAGACAAACCATAGTGTCTTACCCTAATAAGGCCCATTCATTTCACTAGCCCATACATACACACACTTGTTCCAGGGAACAAGTGGGAACCAATAAAACCAACTTTTTATGCAAATGTGGGTTGCCATAGCCCCTGCTTAACTTTTACTTCCCAGGTTAGGGTTGGAGGTTTTTCTCCTATGCAACATTTGATATCTAGTCCTCCGGCACTACAAGACTGCTTTCCTACCCACCCTATACAGTGGCTATATGGGAAGAAGAATACACTGTTAGAGCCTGCAAGGTTCATTTAAGATATACAATGCCCTAATACAGTCTGTTAATTCTTAGAGAATGATTTTTAAAACGAGCAAGGAAATGTCCTCCACTAAAGAAAGAAAACTCTAATGTGTGAAAAAGTGCCAGTTTAGGTCTATGGTGTCATGGTCCACAGGGGAGGCTTTTCCCCTCTCAGTACTAATTACCTGCTAGGCAATATACAGCACTATACATTAAGCACCCTGTCTGATCAAGCAGAAGACTTTTTTTAATGGTTTACTAGTTATTAGGTATCCTGCACTCTACATGCTGTGCCGACATAAGATTTTACTGCTTGCAGATGCAGTTGCCAAAGACTAAAAGGTTTTATTTACTCAAAGCACACAAACTACTACTGCTCCTGAACATTGTATTGGGGGAATCCCCTCAAAAAGTGAAGAAAAATTTCTGGCTGACTACTTGCTAACAAAAAAGAGCCAAATTGGCCAAAATAAACCTGGAAAGTAACTGTACAAAAATACAAACGACACAAATCTCTGTTTTCCTGTACAGACATCTTGTGCTATGGGGTATGGGCTTGTGGTGGGAAGCAGGAGAGGAAGAAGAGCTGCAGAAACACCCAATGCGTGGACACCATGCACCAGAGTCCCCAGACAATCCCCTTCTCTGGTGTCACTATCTTCTGGCTTTGAGGGCAAAATTGACTGCTTGTCCTGCTAGCCTGCAAGCACACAGCCCGGCGACCTGACAAAGCCATTGATTTTCCTTGTCCTCAAAAGCACGCTCTGCTGAGCTTGGAGCGGCATGATTCTAACTTTGAGGGGCCTGCATTTTACTTAATTGTGCCTTTTCTTGGCCTGAATTTCCCCCAAAAAGCTGAAGAGGGCATGTGCTTATTATCTTTTAGTGCAGCATGTGCTCGGCGCAACCTGAGCTCTTCGGATACTTTCGGCCTGAAAATCAGAAAAAAAAAATTAATTGCGAAGGAAAAAAAAAAAAAAGAAAAAAAAAAAAAAGAAAAGAAAAGAAAAAAAAAAAAACAAGGGCTGCTCTGCGACTTTGATTCAATCAATTACCATTATCTTCCAGCGCAGCCCTCTCTCCCGCCCCCCGGACCAGTTGTGTTTAACTTTCTTTGCCAGTCGCAGCGCGCTGGCGGAGCGGCGCTGCCGCCTGGCTCCCGCGCGGGGCTCCTTATCAGCCGCTCCCAGTCAGCGCCGGCCCCGCACAGCTGGCAGGGACCCCCTCCGTCCCCCGCGTTATCTGCCGCCGCAGCCCTCCGCCGGGCGGGGAGGGGGCCCGCGGCCGCCCCCGGCCGCCCCCGGCCTCCCCGCCGCCCCCCGGCCGGGCCGGGCTCTGCCGCCGGCCGCCCCGCTCCCGCCGAGCCTCCTCCAAGAGAGCCCGAGCCGTCTGAAGAGAGGCAGGAACAAAACCGCAAATTTAGATTAATAAAGCATTTGTTGATTCTACAGAAACTTAGCAGGCCCCTAAGAAATCCACCAGAGACCTGTGCAGCTCCAGTAATTTTCTGTTATATTATCTTTCTTGTAAAATACTTCCCCAGACAGAGCCCCCAAAGGGGCTCAAATATCACTGTGACTAACCGAAATCAATGTGCACTCACCTATTGACATTTTTACATAGTTTTTGGATTTAGTATCCGGCCCAAAACACAATCAAATCTTCTGCCAAGGAAATAACAGGCACTTAGCTAGTCAGCTATTAGTGTTACAAAGGAAAAAATGTGGGCACCCAAGGGAGATGGGAGAGACGGC